>NC_056744.1:1345422576-1345642576 GCF_019279795.1 Protopterus annectens
CAAGCTAATCATCCCAGACATCAGTATCCTGTCCTCATCACCCATTAAAAAAAACACCATAAAAAACTTCTCTAAAGCCAACTTCATGCTTCTTAAGACATAAGTGGCAAGCTTCACAACACCAATACAGATGGAAAATAGAGGTACGGCTGCTGAATCCTATACAAATGCACTGTATAAGCACATACACAAGTGCATGGGTCATGCCATCCCCAACAAAAGCAAGATGCTATCCTCCAAAAAAAGGAAGTCAATCTGGTGGTCCTCTGCCATAAACAAACTCTACAACAGAAGGAAGAAGCTGTTGCAAAAAAGAGTAAAATTTCCTGATTGCAGGAACTCCCTGGTCAGCCTCAGTAAGAAGCTTAGATCCCTCATAAAATCCTCCAAAGCTAGTTACGAAAATAAAATTGCCAATGATTCTAAAGGCAACCACAAAGCATTCTACAGCTATGTCAAGAATCTCAATGGCGACACTCAGATCTGCTCTAAGCTACAGCACAATGGCACTAATTATACAGAACCAACTGATACTGCCAACATCCTGGCAAGATAGGTTCAGTGCAAACTCCCCCCCCCCAAAGGGCCCATCACTATACTGGATGAATTGAAAGCCCCTGTAATCATGGCTGCACAAGTAAAGACTGCACTCTCCAAAGCCAAGAACACAGCATCCATGGGACCTGACAACATTCCAGGCTGCGTTTTGCATGAACTACAGAATGAACTGGCACCCCAACTAAGTACCATGTTCAATCATGCCCTCACTTCAGGCTTTGTGCCTACTGAATGGCACACAGCAATGGTTATCCCACACCACAAAGGGGTGCCACCATGGACCCTTATTAGCCTGAAGAACCTGGTCTGCAAGGCCATGGAATGTATCATATTGGAACTTATAAACAAGGACATAGGTAACCTCCAAACTCTGGACCCCACTCAGTTTGGGTTTGTAAAGGTAGGTCATGTCTCCTAAACCTGATTGACTTCTTTGAAGTAGTCACCAGAGCCATAGACGAGGGTAAGGTGGTGCACACAGCCTATCTTGCCAAGGTTTTCAACGCCATCCCCCGCTCTGGAATTATAGATAAACTCACTAGACTGGGCATAAATCCCTATGTCACAAGATGGGTGGCCAACTGGCTTACTGACAGAACCCACACAGTGAAAGTAGCTGACTCCAAATCCAACTTCAGACCAGTGACAAGTGTAGTACCCCAGGGCTCAGTCCTGTGTCCTCTCCTGTTTGGCATCTACTTCTCAGAAGTTCAGGCTAATACAGCAGGTCTTTGGCTAATGGAGTTCGCAGATGACTGCAAATTAGGTGCCATAATAGAATCGCCTAATGATGTGGACATTCTACAAAGGGGCTTCACTGAGACTGGTACTTGGTGTCAAAGTCATGGTCTCAAACTCAATGCCAAGAAGTGCATTGTCATCCTCTTTGTGAAAAAACACTGTACCCATGAACTACCACATAGGCAGTAGCCTACTAAACACAGAAAGTGTGATAAGAGACCTTGGGACACAGGTGGACAGTAGTCTCTCCTTTGATAATCACATTGGCACAGTAGTCAGGAAATCCTTCTACATGGCACACCTCATCACAAAGGGGTTCACCTCCAGAAAAAAAGAGGTCATTGTTCCTCTCTACCCATCCCTCATCAGACCCATTATACCTCATCAGACCCATTATAGAGTACAATGCACCATTTGGCATGTACCTTGCAAGACATCTACAACAATGAGAAAGACCACAGAAATACCTCACTAAGAGGATTACCAGCCTCCAACAGATGCCATAAGCAGACTGTCTCAAAAAACTCCAGCTCTATTCCATCGCTTATCGCCTACTCAGAGGCGACCTCTGCGTAACATACAAAGCCATGTCAAACTCAGATCTGTTGGACATGCTACACTTAAAGAAACCACAATCCATCCGAGCCACATGCTCCAGGGACCTAAGCCTTGCCACCACAATAAACAGGACATGTTGGAGGGATAGATTCCTGTCCCAGAGACTTCCCATACTCTGGAGCAGACTACCCATTCACGTCAAGCAAAGCTCCTCATTAGCCCTCTTTAAGAAAAATCTCAACAATTGGATGGGAAATAGGAAATTCACCCCTGGGATCACTTCTGTGGCTCTGCTAGACAGAGGCTAAGGAAAATAACTTTATTGGGTGGCAAAAGCCAGGGAACTTTTTTGGATAGGCTTATATAGGCCTCAGGGCTGATACCCTAGTATCTACCTATGAACCTATAAACCTAATAATCCATTCCCCAAAATGTGGGATGGTAAACTGTGGAACACCTTCTAACAGCTGACTAACAACTACAACTAGGAAGCTTGTAAAGTATTAAGTTATGGTACACTTGCAGAAGCTGTTATGATAAACTGGACTTATTTTGAATGAGTACCAAACATATGAAGATGACCTTTTAAAACTCAGAAGGATAATATTCCTCCCAGTAATGCCAATTCCCTGTCACACCTCACACTATCGAAATTTCATATTTGCTTCAAGTCCAGAAGTATATCCCATGTATTGTTCTGTTCCTCACAACTTTGGCTTTCTGGTAAATCATTGAGGATTGTAGTCATCAATAAAGACAAACATTTGAGCTCCAGACTTCACATCTCTGGCAAAAATGTGGATCTATATTATTTCACTGAAGTTTTATTTCTGTAAAAACCTAATCATCGATCCCTTTACATCGAGCATCCATTCATTAAAAGTTCACATCAGCAAATGGTTTTCACAGGCTAGGGAGTTAGTTGGCCATCATTAGAAATTTGCCCCTTTCCCCACTGTAGTGAGATCTTGGAGTTAGTATATATAAGTAGGGGAGGTTTGGGAGGCATAGCCCCCCACCTTAGTGGGATTGAAATAATGTAGTGTGTCTGATAATCACTGTGGTGGACAAGTAAACCTACCAAAAGCCTGCATACCTGCACAACTCTTATAGGATTGGTCGCGTCTCTTCTTGCCACTAACATTAAGTCCTAGTCACCTCTCCTAGCTCCCAGCATTAACATTTTAACAATAAGCTATTCCTTCTCTTTGCTTAAATTAATATATGTATCTATAGATTGATAGATTAACAAGTTATGGCTCTGGTTTAAAATCACACTGCCTATCAAGTGATGTGTAAAATGCATCGTCTTTGGACAGAATATTTTAAAGAACATACTGGAAACAAACTGAGTCAGTTATACAACCACTGTTTCTGAATGACCTCATGTGAGTTAAAGCTAAGCTTTACAAACAAATATAATATATTATGTGCCAGCCTTGCTATTTTAACATGGTGATTTCCCACAGCACTCTTCTAGTATTTTTAATCCACATATGTGTGGTCTGAACTTGTAACAAAATGCTTGACTGTTCCAGGCAACTATGTATGTGCTAAACTAGCTGTCTTTTTTGATGTTTTGTCTGATACGTCTGAACTTTTACTTCCAGGTTTATGGGAAAAGCAAAAAAAAAAAATAATTAAAGAAATGCCATAAATTAGAGACACTCTTTAAATTCTGGTTGCACTAATGTAGAACTTCTCAAAATAATTCCCATTTTTGGATGAATTGGCCAAAGGTTTGAGAAGAAATGAAGAGCATCCCTCCAAAATCTGAACAACCTATGTAGGTGAAAATGCAAACTTGGATGTGGAAATTTTCTCTATACAATTGTACTGAAATTTTAGTGTTGCCATTACATCCAAGAAAGCAAATGCCTGCAACCTCACAGTCAGTCTCTCTTAACGAATAGTCCATCAGTGAAGTAACAGTATTGTGTCCAAGGCACTAAAACATACATATTTTTCCTAATATGCTGTTTAGAAGAAGACTTAGTATCATGCCATATTTCTATTATGTGGAGTGTTAAAACACAGAAAGACGCATCTGATAATTACACCAAAAGAAACAGCACTATTCTAAAATATGGTCCATATCTGTAAATTGAACATTTAATACATTCAGAAGATTTGTAAGCTTTTAATTTTCCCTATCAAAGTGAATATTTTCAGATTTATTTACAGGATCAAAGCAAAGGTATTGAAAAGCTGTCCCTTTACTAAGTGGCCTTTTAACAATGGCATCACTTAAGTGATTAATGTATGCCATTAACTACAGTTCTGCCATAATTGAAGGTATTTATTATATAGTCTTTATCTGTCTGTGTCTAGGAGTATTACCTCATTCTACTAGTTGGTCTAGATCCCCATAATAGACAAATGTTTATTATATTATCTTTCACATATGCATTTTTTTATACTTGGGCCTGGCTTGAGAAAGAATCCGGTTGCGATTGTAAATTACTGCAGCAAAAACAGACACCTTTTGCAATTACAAAAATAGCAGTGATTAAGAGACAGATTAGCCACAATGTGGAATGACCTCAATGCTGGCTAATTTACATTTCTCTGAACTGTGCATTGTTACCACTAGTGCATATCATCACTTTGCTGAATTAATCACCTCGGGATGCCCATGTATCTTGTTGGCACAGGCAACCCACACCAATGCACATATCCAGTTAGATGTGCACACACACACACACACACACACACACACACACACACACACACACACACACACACACACACACACACACACACACACACACACACACACACACACACACACACACACACACACACACACACACACACACACACACACGCACACAGACATGCACGGCACATCCCCTCTCAACCAACCCTAATTTTACAGAACAGCCATACCTCTTATATTTGCTATGCTCCTTGTTTTCACAGACAGTCAGTCAGCCATGAATATCACAGATTATAGTTTAATATGCCTATTCTTTTAAAATATCTTGCTGCAAAATCTGTTGTTGTTGTGTTAACTTTTAAAGATACTTCTACTAATATTTAAATAGTGTCCCTGGTGTGTAAAGTTCCACCCCAACAGTATAGCCTTTGCTCATTAGTCTAGGGGTACTGATTGATGCAGAAGCCCTCACATATGCATGCATGCATCCACATCCACACACAAACACATACAAATAGTCACACAAACACAGATATTCCCCCACACAAAAACACACACAGACATATCAGACTCAACCGTCCATCACCTAACTGCACTGAACGCAGTCACACACGCACACACACACATGCACACGCAGACACACACACACACACGCGCACACATTCTAAACTGAAACCCATAAATGCAACCACACTTGCTACCACATACATATACATACACATACTCTCATGCACTCACACATTTCTCCACCACTAACTCTTTCACTAAATGTTTCACTATTTATCCACCCAGAAGGTAAAGGGTGAATCCAGCCTTTTGGCCATATTAATTAATGAGTCCAGCCATGTTAATTTACAGAGATGAGTGATTCTCTGAATTACTCATCTGTAAATCCCTTATCTCAAAAATTTCCAGGGGTGAACACATGGCTAATTATCATATGCTACTCCCCAAAGAATGCCTCATTAGCATTATGGTAGGCCATGGTGCCAGCCAATTCCAGTGAATCTACAGATTGCATAGAATCACCACAGTTATACTGTCTATAAATCAGAAAGAGCTACCCCCAGTGGAAAAACAGCCATGATAGAGCTTACCACTAGCATTAGCCCTTTGTGAATCCTAGGGTTAAGTTATATTTGATTATTACAATCACTACCGACTATCATTTTTCCCATATTGTCTTCCTGTGTTTATTATTACATTAATGCGTGCTATCTGTGATAGTTATTATTGGGGCTTTTCTCCTCAGTAGAAAATGGGCTGAGCATATGTTTACTGACTACAAGCTAATTCTTAAACAGCTGATACAGTATGAGCAATGCAATTGCACAATATTAAGGAAGGTAAGGCTCTCACATGCAAGCAATTATAAATACATTGTCACTGGCATACACACACTACACCCACCACACATAGCATACACCAGACACATAGAATTATAAATACATTGTCACTGGCATACACACACCACACCCACCACACATAGTATACACCAGACACATAGAATTATAAATACATTGTCACTGGCATACACACACTACACCCACCACACATAGCATACACCAGACACATATAATTATAAATACATTGTCACTGGCATACACACACACCACATCCACTACACATAGTATACACTAGACACATAGAATTATAAATACATTGTCACTGGCATACACACACTACACCCACCACACATAGCATACACCAGACACATAGAATTATAAATACATTGTCACTGGCATACACACACACCACATCCACTACACATAGTATACACTAGACACATAGAATTATAAATACATTGTCACTGGCATACACACACACCACATCCACTACACATAGTATACACTAGACACATAGAATTATAAATACATTGTCACTGGCATACACACACTACACCCACCACACATAGCATACACCAGACGCATAGAATTATAAATACATTGTCACTGGCATACACACACCACACCCACCACACATAGTATACACTAGACACATAGAATTATAAATACATTGTCACTGGCATACACACACCACACCCACCACACATAGTATACACTAGACACATAGAATTATAAATACATTGTCACTGGCATACACACACTACACCCACCACACATAGTATACACCAGACACATAGAATTATAAATACATTGTCACTGGCATACACACACTACACCCACCACACATAGCGTACACCAGACACATAGACCCAGATATGCTGAGACTCTTTAATGTAATTGTCCTATACCAAAAGACCTTCTAGACATTGTACTTACAATTACTATTCTTAACAACTACAAAAGCACTCTACCAAAACAACACTTACCAGAACACATAAAGCCACATCTCACAGTGTCTCACCTTCTAAGTCCATAAAGCAAACCACCAGACAACCTAATATTTTGGTCATAGGAGACTCCATCATGATAGACACAGATGCCCAATTTACCAGGCTGAATAAGGAGAGAGAATGTCAAGGTCAGTTGTCTATCATGGGCCAGCATTTGTCTGGTCATGCACACACTCAGGTCATTGAACCACAAGCACCAATATGACTCAGTCGTAGCTCATGTGAGAGTGCAATGACCTGAGATATACCTCCCTGGGGCAATATGAAGAGAGAGACATTATGGAGCTGTCAGTTATGTGACCCAGGATGGTATGAGCCTCACAACTGAGTGTTTTACTTCTATTTCTACATGGATGATACCATAATATGAACAGAAAATAACTGACTTTAATAATTGGCTTAGATTTTGGTATCATTCAAATGGGGGCACAATATCTGTAAGTCTTGGAGGATATGTTCGACAGACAAGTTTGCTTTGCAATGGATGGTCTGTATCTATCCTCTCTGGGCTTTTAAATATTGTCCAAAACCTTGTCTACCCCTATTATGCCTTTTTTAGGCATTACCAAATTGTTAAAAGCTTCTGACATAGCAAAAACCAATCCAAGAAAATCAGGATGTTTTTACTGCTGAATGCCAGGAGTCTAAACAAATGTAATGAAGGACTATAATGCATTTCACATTGTAGATTAGACACTGCACAGGACTGAATAAAAGGTGGAGGTGTCTCAGTATTCATCAAAAACAAACACACATAAAAACTCATCAAACAGAATGACACACTTGAGCTCCTCCACATCCAGATTACCACAGGAAAATCCCATATGATGTCTTTGCAGACTATCGGTCTCCCTTTATGATCCAGGAGATCTATAGCTTTTATGTAGCTGTCCTGGGACACTCCTCATTCAACCTGACACCATATTCACAGGTGATTTTAACTACACTACAATATAAAATGGGAATAATACACAGCCTTAAACACAGAGAGCCATAGGTTCCAACATGTTATTAACACAAATACGCTGGAACAGATAATTCTGATGCTCACTAGGGAAACAAACAAAACTGTCTCCTTTGAAATAAAAATAAAAATAAAAATAATATCTAGGACCCCAGCAAATCCTGGTAATTTTAAGAGTTATTCTAAGGCAAACTTCCTATTATTAAGTGACATCCTAGCAAAACTCCAAGCCCTCCAAAGCCTAAGAATGCCACTGCCTATACAGAATTGTTCAACAAAACCCCACACAGTCATGATAACAGCTGGAATGAGGTATATGTATATACCCAGGAAAGGCATATGACAAACTCAAAGAAAAAGCCACCCTGGTGGAATTCCAACATAAGTAGGCTGTGTAATGAAAGAAGGAAAAAAAAAGAACACCATGGCAAAAATTGGGAAGTGCAATGGCCAAGTAAAAGCTGCCTTAGCAATCTAAACAAGCAGCTCAGGAGGCTATTCAAGTCTATCAAAGTTAAGTTTCATGTAAAATAGCCACCCAGGACAAAAATAACCACAAAGCTTTCTTCAACTATGTCTGCAACCTCAAAGGCAATCCACAGCAAGGTGCTGAGCTACTTATACATGGAGCCACTTATACTGTACCAGAAGATATAAGAAATTTACTGCCCAAGAAATTGCACTCCAGTTTTACTCCATGTTCCCCCAACATCCCCTCAGGAAATCCCATCAACCACAGCTCCCTAAAATATCACTAGGGAACAGGTCCTCAATACACCCCAAGGATCAGAATACGGCATCAGTGTGCCACAATAATATCCCAAGATGACTTCTTAATGGCATGAAACATGCCCTACTAGGACCACTATTTTCACTATTTAACCATAGCCTCCTGACAGGCTTTGTGGCAATTGAATCAAGGACTGCATCTGTCATCTCTCTATACAAGGGTGTGCCATCTCCAGGACAGGATAACTACAGAGCCATACATCTGACTTGTCTCGTGTTCAAGGCCATGGATATAATTATCATGGAAATAATAAACAATGACATAGGAAACCTTCAGTCATTGGATCCAGTCAAGTTTGGTTTTGTCAAGGGCAGGTCATGCCTACTCAGTCTAGTGGACTTCTTTAAGAAGATTACCAAACAATGGACAGGAGAAAAACAGTGCATAATTGCTACCTTGATCTAGCCAAACATTTGACACAATACCTCGATTGGGTATTGTTGACAAGCTCACAAAATTAAGAATAAACATGTCATCTACTGGATAGTAAGCTGGCTTACATGTAGGATCCAAGAAGTTAGGACAAGGGAATCTACTTCCACAAAGAGGCTAGTCAGTAATAGATTTAGTCAGGTCTCTGTGTTGAGGCTGCTCCATTTTGGCATCTATTTCTCTGAGGTCAAGACCAACATCAAGAGAATCTGACTGACCAAATAGAATGGTTATGGAGAGGTGAATTCAAACCAAGAGATGAAAGGTTAATATTGACAACTCAAGACAGTGGTCTATGTACACACTGGTTTACAAAGTCCATTGAACATGTGGAGAAACAGACAAATGTAGGTTTTGTAAAACCGAGCCGGAAACAGTCGCACACCTTGTTGCTGGTTGTAACATACTAATGGCAGAAGGTCTGTATACAGAAAGGTATGATAATGTGGCAAGACTGTTGCACAGGAGATTGTACAATCATTATGGTTCTGAAGTGGCTGAAAAGCACTGGAAACATGAGCCACAAAACCTCATAGAAAATGATGGCCTACATCACATGGGATCTTCCATTACCAACAGTTCAAAAGACAGATGATAAAAAAAACGGATATAGTAGTCCAAGAAAAGAAGATAAAAACAGCATTGATCATTGAAATTGCCACACCCAGTGACTGCAGTGTCCTGCATATAGAGAAACACAAAGTTATAAAATATCAGGATCTGCAAGCAGAAACAAGAGCAATGTGGAAGAAGGATACCCAGATAGTTCCAATAGTAGTAGGAGCAATGGGTCTTATAAAAAAAGAGTCTACAATCATATTTAGATATGCTACCAATACACATAACTTCATATGAATTAAAGAAGGAGTCATTACTGGGGACATTGATGGTGCTGCAAAGAGCACTTTTGGCTGAGATCAAAGAGTGAAACAATACTAATTTCATGAACTTTAATCGTACATTGCTGTGGTATTAGAAACCCAAAAGATATGGAGAAATTAAAAACCAAGTGTGCAGATGACTGCAAATTGACTGCATTCTTAGAATACCCCAGTGACCCAAATAACCTCCCACAAGGCCGGAAAAAAAAACAAATAAATGGTGACAGACTATCTGTGTAAAACTCATTGCCTAGAAATGCATAATAGTATCCTTTGGGAAGATGGCTACTCCTGAAAATTACCACATTGACAATTGATCACTGAGATATAGGTGGTAACATGACCTTTGACCATCGTGTGTCTATAGTGGTAAAGAAATCATTATATGCTGCACAACCTATAAGCAAGGTTATGGCATCTAAATCCAAGGATGTCATTGTTCCACTGTACTCAGTCCTCATCTGGCCAGTCAATGAGTACAACATCCCCTTCAGTACGTACTTGACCCATTATATGCAAGAACCGGAGTGTCCACAGAGGTTCACTAAAAGAATACAGAATGAAATCAAAATGTCCTACATGAACTGCCTCAATGCCCTATCCCTGTACTTGGCATCCTACAGGTGTGATCTATGCCTGGCTTGCAAAGCATCATCTGATCCCACTTTGATGGACCTGTTGACATCTCAAAATAAATGTCATAAGTATTATCTGATCTAGGGACCTGAACCTCACCTGCTACATAAAAAGGACATGCTGGAGGGACATATATATGTTTCAGAGACTACTTCCTTCACACATTACTCACTGACAGCCATGATACGAGGATATGCTGCAGGCACTGTATAGATCTGGGTGATGACGTAAACACCATTTGCAAAGGTAATGCCTACTTCAGGACACGCTTAGTGCGGTGGCTAAGGCTGACAAGATCAGGTTCACCTTTTCATTACAAGTCAATCACAGAGAATTGTGAGGGTCTGGCCTTCAGTCATCTGATTTTTGCTGCAATGAATTTAATTTATTGCAGTGAAGCCATGAGCTTGATTTTGCTTTTGAATTATTCCTTTTGCTATGCTAGTAAAATCCTATAGTAATTCTTTTGGGACATTCATTCTCTACAGTGCATGGTCTTCAAGAGAGCTTTTTTTCTTTTTTTTCCAACTGAAATTTTATTATTTTCAAGAAATAAGTATCACAGAATAAAAAATAACAAGTAAAACACATAAATGATGATTGCACATATAATTCAATCCAACAATAGTATGCTACTAAGCCTAACTACAAAACAACTATGTACAATATTTACAGTAAGTGCTACTAACCTAAAAATAAAAGCATATGGTCACAATTCTGTATGTTTACAAAAGAAAGTATGAATTTATAAAAAACTAATAGTATATTAGATACTATATTAGATATTTTTGATTATAATGAGAGTTTTTTTTCTGCCATCCACCTTAAAATAGGCCAAAGTTAACCTTGTTTCCAAAATATCATCCTTGAGCTTAAACCACCTTCAGCATTACCATCCTGTGTCTATATATCCATTTAAAGGTAGAGTTATTAAGAAAGTGACCAATACACAGATGCATTCTTATTTAACATCTCTTGACATGTCTGCCCCATGTCATTCTGGCATCAGACCTGGACACAGTACTGACATAACCCTTTTTAATTTTGTTAGAGACCTATCCTTAGATAGATATGGCATCATTGATGACAGCATCTTGATCAAGTATCACAGAGTTCTCTGAGGTTGCAATGGGGGCATGCTTAACTGGTTTGCTTCTTTATATTTGACACCAATCACAGAGTATGAGTTTAGGACATAATTCCTCTAGTAGCCAGACAGTGCAGTGTGGGGTGTTTGGTGCTCAGTCTAGGTGCTGTCGATCTTAAATGTGTATGCAGTGCCTACTGAGTGGTCATTTAAGGGTGAAACCTGTTGACATAATAGCCTTACCTTTCCTTCACTCAGAAGTCTGTGTCACACTTCACTAGTCCTTAAGACTGCATGGATTCAATTCTCCAGTGGATTATGGGTACCTGGTTTAAGATCAATACAGTGAAGTCTGATATATTACCATACAATGCCACTTAGCATACCTTGCACCTTTCATTTTTTCCCCCTTATTATATGCATGTTGTTAAGGTCTTAGTCTCAGAGATACAAGGCATACAGCTTAATTCTGACCTCTGGTTCATGGTTAGGCTTATAACTGTCTGCAGACTAATAGCCTAATCTTTACCTGTGAATCTAGGTGTTGTAGTTTGGAATTTGCTTCTAATCTATGTGATCTGAGTATAATTCTTTACCAAAGAGTGACATCAAATGATTACTTTTTGTTAAGATATCTTACTTTCAAACAAAAGAAAATCTCCCAGATGCAAAACTGGTTTCCATCATCTGACTTAGCTAATGTGATCTATGCATTGATATAATCTTAGGATTACTGCAACACCTTGTAAACTGGACTGTCAGATGGAGTGAAGGTGATGCAAAACACTGCAATGAGGTATTGATGGGAGACTTCATTCATGTCATATTAGTCCATTGATGCTTAGAGTGCAGAATTGCATACTGAGGTTTCTGACTGGTAGCTCCCATTCCTGTCATGATAATCTCCAGCTGCAGGTGCACAGACTTCTGCAATAAGGTTGCTAACTGGGATCTCCCATTCCTGTCACAGTAATCCCCTGCTACAGGTGTACAGAGTTCTGCAGTGAGGTTCCTAACTGGGATCTCCCATTCCTGTCACAGTAATCCCCTGCTACAGGTGTACAGAATTCTGCAGTGAGGTTCCTAACTGGGATCTCCCATTCCTGTCACAGTAATCCCCTGCTACAGGTGTACAGAATTCTGCAGTGAGGTTCCTAACTGGGACCTCCCATTCCTGTCACAATAATCCCTGGCTAGAGGTGTACAGAGTTCTGCAGTGAGGTTCCTAATTGGGATCTCCCATTCCTGTCACAATAATCCCCTGCTACAGGTGTACAGAATTCTGCAGTGAGGTTCCTAACTGGGACCTCCCATTCCTGTCACAATAATCCCCTGCTACAGGTGTACAGAATTCTGCAGTGAGGTTCCTAACTGGGATCTCCCATTCCTGTCACAATAATCCCCTGCTACAGGTGTACAGAATTCTGCAGTGAGGTTCCTAACTGGGACCTCCCATTCCTGTCACAATAATCCCTGGCTAGAGGTGTACAGAGTTCTGCAGTGAGGTTCCTAATTGGGATCTCCCATTCCTGTCACAATAATCCCCTGCTACAGGTGTACAGAATTCTGCAGTGAGGTTCCTAACTGGGATCTCCCATTCCTGTCACAATAATTTCCTGCTACAGGTGTACAGAATTCTGCAGTAAGGTTCCTAACTGAGATCTTTCATTCCTGTCACAATGATCGCCTGCTGCTTTCAGAATAATCCCCTGCTGCAGGTGTCCAGAATTCTGCAGTGAGATTTCTGACTGGGAACTGCCATTCCTGATACATTCTTCCCCTGTTGTAGGTGTCCAGAATTCTGCAGTTAGGTTTCTAACTGATAAGTCCCATTTCTGTCACAGTAACCCTTGGCTGCAGGTATCCAGAATTCTGCAGTGGACATAATAATTGGAAACCTCACTCATGTTGAATTTCTTCTCTTTTGCTGAGTTTGCTGAATTCGACAGTGAGTTTATTGAAAGGAAAATTTGTGTCTTTCATATTATCCCTTTATTGTTTATTTTTATGACTTGTTTACAATATTTTATCTAATTATTTTATCCATATATAATGCTTATCTGATAAGTATTTTATTTAAATATAAATAAAATGCAAACCATTGTCCTTTAACATAACCAGAAACTAATTTCTACTTGCCTTGATCTCCAATCTAAATGTTTGAGTTCAGCAAATGTTCACTAAAGTTTGTCAACACTCTAGTATTTTACCATTTCTGCACTAGTGAACTAGTGTAATACTAAGTGAAATTTGGCTGGACACCAGGGGAAATTCCCCTACTTATTCTGAAGGAGGCAGTAGGGAGTGTTTCCTGTTGCAGAGGTAGAAGGGCTGAGCGTATAGTACCTTCTGCTACTTCATATGAAAATTAGTTTCTTTGGCTAAGATGAATGTCAGTATCATGAGGTGTAATGTGATTTAAAAGCCTGGATAATGATATTCTGTTACATTAGGTGGATAAAATGATCCTGGGGATAGCAAAAAAAAAAAAAAAAAAAGGTAGAGAACCGTGCTTCCTGTGACGATTCTCCTCTTCTTCTGGTTGAGACTGCTGATTTACTGGTTCTTAGTACTCAAACTGTATGGAGGACTTATGAAGTGATTTAGGACTCTGGACTTCAGGAAGTGCAGCAGACTAAGGGCAGAGTCCTTTCTAAATGGAGACATTCTTTAAAAGATTTCTGTTACTTAAGGTACTGTGCTATACTAAAAATACTTTTACAATACCAGAAGAAAGATACTGTCCTGTTAATTGGTGTGTTGTCTAGGAAACAGTCTAAGGGCTTTAATACTGAACATGTGTATTTTCTTAAACATTTGGGGCAGGAACTTACATTTGAATCATTTTCTATGTTAAGCAAGCAAGTTTTTGGCTGCATGTAATTACAGTTGCCCATTGATGGATGTTAATAATAAAGAGATATTCCTATGTAAATGTCAAATGTAAACTTACTGTGCAGTTTAGGAATGATTCTTTACTGAACCATAATTTGTATGGCTACCTTTGCTATTGTTAGTCTGCGTGTTCATTTGGCAAAGTAGAGGATGGCAGAAGTACTTTGACAGGAGATTTAGAAGTGTGGGTTAAAAAATGTAATGATACCATAACTGCATCATATTCCCAGTGTTGTTACTAATGCTGCCTCTGACACACTGTGTCTTGCTGATGACAGCCAAAAAAGATGTTTTTGTGACAAACATGCTGCTCCTAGTGGGTGAAAAGGTGTCATTATGTAAAAACACTTATGCTGAAGTGAAAAGGCAGTTCATTTGTTGTTAACTGCTCTAATTTATATTTTTTATAATAGAAAGGTGATAGATTATCAAGTGTGTCCAGATCAAACACATTCATATAGCAGTACTGTTGCTAAAACCCCCAGTTCTTTTACTAGAGCAGACAGTGATAGTTCCTCCAATGTTTTTCTGGGTGCATTGATATTACTGTTGTCATCACTAGAGATACTAAATTGTTAGGAGATTATGATGCTTTTGTTGATGGTAGTTCATTCCAACAGTACTGGTGTAGGTTTTACAGCTGCTGGAGTTAAAAATTAAAAGATGAGCCTTTACATAAAAAGATAAAGTCGTAATTTTACTGTACTTTTTGGAGAATGAAACATCACTGATGTTGGTTGACTTCTTATGGTTTACAATTGGTGCTAACATTGTGCAGTTGATATTATTTGTTTATTAATCATTACATTCTAGCAGAGGAAAAGCGCAAAAAACTTGAGTGGTTGCATTAATGTCTGGTCCTATGGATATTGGGGGGGGGTGACTTCTGCTCTGGCATAGTTATTTTGCTGTTCAATTCTAATATGTTTTTACTAGATGTTATTCATAAAATGTGGCATTTCCTGCTGTTTTATCTGTTTTTGTTTTACATGCCTATACATTGAGTTACTACAGGACTGAGTTATATAAACTTCTGAAACCTTATGTCTTGGTTAATATGGATTTATTATATGAGATTTTAACAGTAATTTATGAAAGAATGTAGGAAACATTTTTGAAGATGTTGATATATAGTGAAGGAATGAAGTGTGGCATATGCTGCTAGGAAAAGTTTCAGCGCTAAATATGTAGCAGAAGCCCTTTAAGGACAAACATTTGTCTAGTATTTGTACTCTGATACACATATATCAGCTTTCACTGGGCGTTGAAATGCCTGTTCCTCTTTGGTGACAGTTGTACTGTCCTCAAGGAGGGTAAAAGTTATAAAATATGATGTTTTTTTTTCCTTCTATAGCCTCCCTTAGGCACTCTGTGCTAATTATGGTTGGATCATATCAGTATGTGATAACTTTATGCATTCGATATCCTGCTGGATGGTCTATAAGCAAAAGGTTAAAGCTTTGTATAATGTGCCAACTCATTTTATAACTACAGAACTCTATTAGAAACTACTGACTCTGGTATGTTGAAATGAGAGAAATACCTCTTTTGTGTGTAATACTGAAAAAATAAGTAGACTAGAAAACTTGAACCCCTGTTTAGGTAAAAGAGTTAGGTTCGACACTTGTAAGGTACAGTCTTTAAACTAAATCCTGGTGGGTAAGATAGTTTGTGTGTGTAATATATATTGCTTTGCAGTATATCTAGTCTTTGATTTTCCAAGTAATGGGTACTTTTCTAATCATGAGAGGGAGGGGATAGATTATCTCAAGATGGCAGTTTTCATTAAAAACTCCTATTACTGTTGCAGACTTTGAAACTGTTTGCAAACTTCTAACATCAAGTCTGAAAAAAGAAAACAAAATACACTAGGAAAACCTATTTCACTAGAGATAAGTTACAGCCCAAAAAGCAAAAACAAAAACATCCTTGCTCAGTGGACATGGATACTTTTGATATGTTTAATTATACCCACATATAAAGCTCAATAAAATACAAGAATACAAAGCTTTCATGCATAGCTGTTTTTCATTGCTAAACATTCATTCATTATACACAAAAGCTGAATTGCTTTCATGTGAATACAAGTAGCCAATCAATTTATACAGTAAATGACATTTTCATTCATAATAAACTCAGACCAAAAATGTTTGTTTTTTCCTTTCTTAAAGGGCTGCAGTTGCTCATAGATGTAAATTGTATACAAAAGCATCTTTTTCCAAAAAAACTTATGTTCAGCATTATACACGTTTGTAGGTCTCGGGCTGTTTCTGTTTCTAAATAGGTTTCAGGCTTATGCAATAATTTAGGTCTGGATGGTAATCAGCCTTAAACAAATAATACAGTGGTATTCCCTTATTTTTAAATAATTGCTTGTCTCCATTCCTTATATTATAGTTTATATGTTCAATTACTTTAAATTTAAACTTCTGGTTTTACCCATTTCCAGCACATGATTAAGTGTAAGTACACTTTTGTGTTTTCACATCCCAGATGTGAAATATGTTCTAAAATTTTGCTTGAAATTTTCTTCTGCATTTACCAACAGGGGATATGGTACAGTATTTACAATTAGGAAAATTTACTCCATTCTTAGTCATAACAGTCTGAATATACTTTAAATCCTATATTTTGCATGTAGCTGGATGCTCAAAATAAATTTTGAAGAAAGGTATGTACATGTTGAACAGTTCCAAAAGAGCATTGTTCCCAGTGTTTATGTTAATTATATGCATAATTTAAGTGTAGCTTTGCTCTTTTAAATGCATAAGAAGTTCTGTTAAACATATGTTTGCTAGTGTTTTCACATGCTAGTAAAACAGGCCAATTCTGTCTTAATATATATGTTATAGTGGGTAACGTTATTGTATGTAACAAAATAACACAATCTGCTACTGACAGCATTTGTCTACACACTGCCCTCTCACTGAAAAATGGCTTTCATCTTTCACCCCTATGTAACAAGACCTTATGCTTAGTTTGTATTAACTCGGTATTCATTATAACATCTCTGTCTCAAGTGCAGTTCACCGTATTACCAGTTTCTGTACAGGTAATTTTATCTGATGTTGTTAATCAACTCACTCTTAATAACTGCCTAGATACAACATTGTGAAAACTATAGCTTGGATGCATATTAGTTCTATGAAGCAGGTTTATTCACTTTCACTTTTTTATGTATCGATATAGACAGGTTGTCATTCCTATATAAGAAAGTATTATTTGAATAACTTATGCTTGTCAGACAATTAATGTTCATTTTATAGGAGGCTGTTTTATAGTACCATCCTACATGCATTTTACAAGAATATGGCAAGACAATTGGAACTTTATTTATTGATTGATTGAGTGAGTAAGATAGTGTTTACAATGGGAAGTATTGACAAATATGTGAAGGGACCATAAAGTTCCTTTGAAAAAAGGGGTTCTAAAGAGCTCCTTGGTAATTGGAGGCCATTGACTTTACATTATATTAATTATATTCATATGATGAAAACACTCCAAAGAAAGTTATATGCTTTTTTTCCCTAAAATTCTGAAATTCTGATAGATGGTGCATATGGTATTCAAGGTCATGAATCTAACTTTTTCAAAATGATCATCATTTTCTTAGTCTCTAGTATTCATTGGAAAGAATCAATCATAGATTGACTGTTATGTAAAAGAAGGCTTTAAACAATGTTTGTTTTCTTCTGAAGTGGAACATTTTGTTGACTTATGATATTAGCAGTAAGTTTATTGGTCTTTTATCCACTTATGACATTAATGCAATATTGTAAAAGCAACAGAATCACTGCCTCTTTTACAGCTTGTGGACACCTATTGAATACTGATACAATTCTTTGGCAGTACCACTTCTTTCTATTTTTGACCCAATTATGTTGCCCTGTAGGATGAAGCCCAGACTGTAAGCAAGGCAGCACCTGTCCAATTAGAAGCATGAGTAATTGTTGGATCTGGTGTGTGGGAGGAGAGTAATGATGAGGTTTAGCTTGCTCTTCTCTTCTCGGTTGGAGGGGAGCATGATGGATGCTCAGGACACACTGCTGAAACATAGCAGTACCACTGGTGGCATTGGGGTTTGCAAGTTTGGTGCAGGAGTGTTCTTTGAGCAGGCAATATGAGGGGCATGTCAACACATAGATGGGATGAGTCCCTCTGAGCACTACTGTCTACTCCTTGGGGACAGCTCAGAACATCAGAACTAGAGAGGTACGCTGGTATGGTCAAGCAGAAAACTCCAGCAGGCAATAGTATGAAAGCCCTGAAATTCTCCCTTCCTTTCCCAGATTGCAGAAGATGGCCAGTGACCAACAGAACCTTCCATCTTGAAGGATGGAACAAACTTAAGGACAGATAATAGATGATTTCTGAGGTTTGAAATTCAAAGTCAATGGAAAGTGGCCTAATGTAATTCTGATTTTTCTCCTGGACATCTCCTATGTTCTATACTATCCTGACTCCTACTGAGATTCCTAGGATTTTATGTAGTGTACAAAACAAAATATTCATTCAAGTAATCACCTTTTCTGGATTTATGTAGCACTTAAATCTCTCATGATCTTCCTGTATTTTAAGGAATAAAGACCTGGTTTAGGCAATTTTTTGATAAGTCGGCTTCACATCTTCAAGACATTCTAAGACTTCTTGATGTTTATTACCATATCCTGCTCTCATTTAAGCTGTTAGCCAGTTTAGGCATGCATACAGAATACCTGGTACCCTGTAAGATGTACTTCCTAAATCACATTTTTATGCCAATATTGACTACACGAAAGCCTAACTTGTAGTCAACCAAATTTCCTAAATCATTATGAGCTGTCACTTAGTACTCATCTCACAGATGTTCAGATCTGCTTGTGTACGCAATTGTTACATAAAAATGCCATGCCACAGTTAACTGTACTTATAACTACAAAATGAAATCCACCTAAAAGTGAATAAATAAAACTGTAAGACTTTTGTAATGGGAATCTTACTCATAGTCCTCAGTGTGAGGGTTGTGCTTCCCACAGGGCCAACCTCTTTCAGAAAGGGATTACTTCAGAAGGTAAATTCTGCTTCCCACTTTTAATAGTGAATTCTGTGCTTTTAATTGTTAGGACAGACTTTACAATTTATGTGTGATTTGTATTCACTTTCCCAGGTCACATTACTGTATTCTTTGCTAATAGTCAGTTTATTCTACATTGTTCTCTAATTTGCTATATGCTACATTTAAAATTATCTACATTTTTGACTTTGGAGATCAGTTGTACAGATGGAGTGAAACACAAAACATAGAACCAGTTGCATGATAACCCTGCACTTTACCATCAAAACACAGTTTCAAGTGTCTGCCTGTCTTTTTCGTATCCCACTACTCAATAAAATACTATTTATATGAAGTCCAAGGATTGGTGCACTAAGTATTGATCAGAAGTAAGGCACATCCATACTCCTCTACTAACAGAAATAGCAAATTTGTTTTGTGGTTCTTTCAGTTTATTCATTTCTATTTCACACCTACTCTTCAGAATTCGCTGGCAGTCTTCTGTTTTCCCATTTCTTACTCCATAGCTATTAGGAGCCATTATTGTATTCTCCTACTAATCCTGAACCATTCCCATATTCTTTGAGGACTTATTTCCATTCCTTACTCATATTGGTTATTCCCTTATCATTTTTGCCAACTGTAGTACTCTTTCTGTGATCATTATAACACTTTTGTGCATTTCCTGTCCCATTCTGACAGATGTTGCTTTCCTTTCCACTTTCTTGCAGTAAAACTGTTAACCTCCATAACCATTATTTTTCTGTCTACCTGTCCATTGTTATCTGGTTATAAGACCCACATACAGAATTCATTTTTTACTTAAAAAGATCAGTCTCCATGTTCCATGTTCCCTTGGACCATCCATACCACCAAAATGCACTTCACTCCTTTTTCTTCTTGTTGACATCTTCATTATAAGCTATTTTCTTGTCTCCCTTCCTTGTCTAATCTCTTTGGCACGAGAAGCCATTTGTCGACTAGTGTAAGGTGCAAGTCCTCCAGTCTGTGGTGGCCTTTTCATTTACTTTTCACATTTTTTGTTTGGATGCTTGGGTTAAAGCCTCCCAATCCCCTTCCCTACACTTTGGCATTGCTATGACTTTTTGGGTTGACTTTACCTTCTCTGTTGCTCCAAGCCTCGCTATTTTCCTGTCCCCATGTCTCATCAGTTTTCATACTTATTTCAGGGTGCCTTTGTTATCCTTTGTCATTCTTTTCTTTGCTGTCCATTCTTATGCTTTCTGTACCTCACCATACACATTTGCCTCCTAGTTTATACAAATTTACAATTTCTTCTTTGTTAGTTTAAAATGACGTGCTAACTCCACAAGGGTATTGCAAATCTTTTTTCCCCTTCTGTGACAATTTTACACACTTTCTCATATTCCATATCTTTGAAAGTTGCCAATTTTACTCCTCCATTCATTTCACCCTATAATTTCTCCTCTCCTCAGTAACACATGGCCTTTTATTTTTCTCCCAGAAACAGTCTTACCATGACTCATTTGTCCCTCTTCAGGTCCATCTGGACTTGCCTCTTTCCTTATACAGTGAATTAAATTTCATATCACAGCATATGTTGTGATAAGTGTCAAGCCCACCAGACATACTTTCTAGTCATCCTTAATTTGTTCTTTGTTTATTTGTCATCCCTTTCCCTTCTTAATGCATTCCTCCAGTTTCTTTTACATTTCCGTTTGTTCCTTATAGTATGGGTCTTCATTTTTTTTTTGGCACATGGAATACTACTGGTTTCACCATCATCTATATCAGACAGTCTCCCACTTCCTTTATCACACCAACTAATACCTTGGCCATCATCCTAACATCTTCATTAATCAGTGATATCCATCTGTAATACCACCAGCCTCAGGTGTGCCCAGTTCACCCCCTTTCATAGGTAGAACTACTACCTTTACACTTTTCGTGGATCTTTAAATTATCCTTATTTGTCCAATCCTCCTGTATTTTTCACACACAAAGTGCATATTTGGTTCAACCATAGTAGTATAATTTCATTGAAAAGGCCCATAGACCTACTGCCTTCCTTTATTTGATGTTATATATGGCTGTCATAGATTCTTCCTTAAAAATATTTGTGCCAGGGTTTACTTTCTCTGAGTACCATAGTTTGGACAGGGTGAAGGGGGTCTGTGTGCAAACTACTAGGGTATGCACTCAATGCCAAAGGTAGAGTTGATGCTATGGCTACTTGAATGAATATGTGCATGTATTTTTAGTAATAGTGTATGTTAATAACTATGGCAAGGGTGTCAAGGAGATAGTATAAGCTGTTTGCTGCAATTCCAGAAGTCCCACCCTTTTTTTTGGGGGGGGGGGTGCTTGAGTGTAAAGAAGCACCATGCTGAAGATTGTTCGGTCTGCCTCACATTTGTTTTCTGTTCTAAAGTTGCCTCTTTGCTTTCAAAATCTACTCTCTTTGACTTCAATGATCCTGCTGCCTATAAATGTTTTAATAAAAGCTCCTAAGGCCATTTCTAGTCAACCAGTCATTTTTCACCATCTATCTGCCTCTGTTCTTTATTCTGGCCACTTTCCTCCCTCATTTTGAAATTTCTGGTAAAATGTCTTACTACAAATTCCCCTAACACCAACAGTAATATTTTTCAGTACCACTTGTCAACCATATGGGTTGATGAGGTCTTCATCTCTATTTCCACTATATCCAAAAATTCCATGAGTACGAATGTTCTTCTTTCTTCTTTCCTCTGAATTTCACTGACCATCGTTTGTCTGTCTGCATATCTGTCTGTCTTTCTCCTCTGCTTCTACACTGTCATTATCTAACCTCAAGTAGCTGCCTTCACCACATTTTACCAGTACTCTGCTATACTGCTGTTACTTTTTCTTGTACCATCCGTTCTTTTAATTACTGTTTTTATAGATAACCAAAGAAAGTGCTGCAAAAACCAATACCACCAAAGAAAAAGCAGCCAAACCAGACCGATGTCTCACACGGCAATAGTAAACTCACAATAAGGCTCTGAAAGCAGATATAGACACGAATCCACAACAGTACTGAGTTCAAATTTATTAACGTGGAAAAGACAAGAATAACACACACGTTTTCGTCTTAAAACCGACTTCTTCAGATAACACATAACACAGAATGCCACTGTTTAAATATCCACCCATCTGAACCCAATCATTCAATTATTAATTAACTTTGATAATATCAAAACTAAATTACATTCAAACAAATCTTTGTAACCAAAAATAAAAACATTTAAAAATACAATACATATTAAATAGTATTATCTATCTTAAAAACATCAGTAAAACAAACATTTTTAATTTAATTGTCCAAAATTCCACTATCACTAGGTTATACTAAAACCTGCTTTAAATACGCTTAGCTTTTAATTTTAAATAAGGCACTATGGAAATAGAATCATTTAACCCAGGCATTTTTGTAGCTTCCAATAGGATCTGCCAAAATGTTTCCCTATGTGCTAGCCTGGCCTCCCATGGTCCACCCCTTATATCCTTAGGAACAGTTTCAATTACAAAAAACAAAAATTTTGCACCTTCACATACAGTGGTATGTTTATACAATGCACTAGTAGTTTTAAATTTGGCTATGTCATACATATGCTCGTATATACATCTTTTGAATTGACGTTCAGTCTTTCCGACATAAAACGCCGGACAATTTTGACATATAGCCAAATAAACCAACCCACTGGACATACAATTGTGGTAACCAATAGCATTAATATCCCTGTTTCTGCTCTCCAAATACAAATGACTACCTGTCATTACATACTTACAGGAGGAGCAACACCCACATTTGTATGTACCTACTTTTGTTCTAGAAGTCTGCAAGGAATGCTCTGATTGTTCCAAATGTCTCTTCATATTGTATCCTCTTCTAAATATAGTTTTAATCTCCCTGTCTTTAAAAGAATTCAAATCTGTTAACTCCTGGAACGTAAGCCACTCCTTTTCTACAATATTTCTTATATGGGTTGCATTACCACTGAAATCAGTAATGAAAGTGAAGTTACCAGCTACCATCCCTGTAGTGCTCAAAGAGTTACCACCCTCCTTACCCATATATTTCTTTCCCAAAATAGGGCTAAACCTGGAATCACGGGCTTCCATGACTTCATTTTGTACAGACATTACCATCTCCAATGGATATCCCCTTTCTAAAAATAAAGATCTTAAAATTTCACATTGTACTCCAAAATCCTAGTCCAGGGAAGTCATTCGAGAAACACGTACATACTGTCCTTTGACAATTCCTCTTTTTTGAAAGCGTGGATGGGAACTAGAATAGTGTAAATACCCATTGGAGAAGGTGGGTTTTCTGTAAACACATGATTTGACCCCCTCTCCCACTTTTGTAAGGGTCACATCTAAATAATTTACACTATTATGTGTGATTTGATGGGTAAATTTTAAGAACGTCGTAGTAGTGTGTATGTATTGAATAAATTCCTCGATCTCAGCCTCAGGCCCATTCCAAAAAATACATATATCATCAAGGAATCTACAATAATAATTCCAACTGCTGGAGAACGGGCTATTTGAAATAAACTTTTTCTCCCATACATACATAATAATGTCTGCATAGGTGGGAGCACAATTTGCCCCCATGGAGACCCCCGATATCTGATGAAAGTATTCTCCAGCAAAATAGACAAAATTGTTCTTCAATACTAGCCCCAACAATTCAATAATGGCATGAACATCATTATTATTTATCTGGCGGCACTCACGTAAGGCTTCCTCCAGCCACTCCAAACCTATATCACTGGGAATAATGGAAAAGAGGTCAACCACATCAATGGTTAAAAATATGATTTCCTTCTCAAATAAATGAGGTGTCACACTACGTAGGAATGCCCATGAATCTTTGAGGATGTATTCCTGTCTTCCCCATAGTTCCTTCAATTTCCAATCTACATATTTAGAAATGTTGTGCGTCTTAGACCCCTGAGCTGCTACAATGGGCCTCAAAGGAGGGTCCAAAAGATTCTTGTGTATCTTCGGTGTCCCGAATATCGAGGGCACCCTGGGGTCAGAATTAGAAAGGAAAGTGTAGGTATCAATTTCTATCACTTCCTGATCAAGTAAATCCTGAATAGCCAAATCTATTTTATGATAGGACAAATTTATTTCATTAAGTGAAGCAGATGTATATCTATCACAATCATACAAAATGTTATACATCTTAGACTGATATAAATGATTGTCCATTATAACCATCCCCCCACCTTTGTCCGGCTCCATAATCCTCAGGCTAGTGTCCTTACTTAGTTTTTCCAATAACACTTTCTCGTCCAAGGTTAAATTACTGGTTAATCGATCTAAGCCCAGTTCTTTTCTAAACCTGTTCTCAATCCTTTGTTCCAGGTTTTTAAGCTGGGGATGAAGTGGGGGATTGAAAGTACTGGATTTCCTTAAATGTAGACTAGGAGTCCCTGATACTGCTCCTAAAAGATTTTCCAAATTGAGTTTACGTATAAAAAGTTTCAAATCTAGGATAGCGTGAATCAAATTACTGCGCTTATTAGGCACAAATTTAAAGCCCTTAGTAAATAATTGAAAACATGTGTTAGTAACTAAAAAGTCACTGTAATTATAAATGTTGTATTTATCCTTAGTATGTAAAGAATACTGTCCTAGGGGATAATAAACTGTTGTTCACACATTACCATTCCTGCCTCCTGTTTTTCTTCCATGCTGGAGGAAACCCACCCCCCCTCCCCCTCCGTTCCAGAGGTGCACTGTCTAAAGGGGGAATATCATCAAGTGGTGGCTGTCCCTGCTGGCGTATACGCTCAGATCTACGTAATGCTGGTTCCCCTTCAAGATTGTCTTCATCTATTTCCTCAAAAGGAAGTACTTCATCCCTAAATACATCCGTAACAACAGGCGGAGGACTATTCTGATGGTGGGGCTGTTCATTGGTATGAGATGTATGCCATCTATTATAGGGTGGACTGGGATATTGTCGCCCTTGCTGATATTCTAAAATATCCCTCCTTAATTTTTTGTACTTCCGATTTAAAACTGTCTCACAATGCATATCCACCTCCCTCCTGATGTCATAATACTTAGCAGAATCAAACAATAAATCATTGGACATACATTTAAAATAATCAGAAATGTCCTGCTGCAATCTTGAAAGTTCAAGGCTATTTTTCTTTATTATAGCTTTGACTATGCTAAAACCGCATTGGTCAAAAGCTTCAATTAAATCTTTGTGAAAATCACTGCCAGGAATAACCTGATTAGGGTATTTAAATACCCTTAAACCTTTGGGCACAGTACCTTTGTTAAGATTTTCAGCTAGATACAGATTGTCCAGCTCCAAAGACTTGTAACGATACAGTGCATTTTCAAAAAGCGCTACTAAAAGAAAGTCACGCCTCCTTCTCTGGCCATTGTAATTGTCCTCATAAGAAAATTTAGGCTTAGCTAGCATCCATTCTGCAAAGCTAGAAGCAGGTTGTACATGATTATCACGTTCGGAGCCACTAGGAACTTCCACATTGGGAGGCAGAACGGTCTCACGCAAAACAGCCAGTGTACTGTTAAAATCAGTAACACTAGAGTTCACTTGCTTGTTGTTAACTTGAAGACGGGGCATACCATTAGAGTGAACAATAGCAGGGGAATTCCCCTGAGAGTGTGTTACAATCTCCAATATGTTCCGTTGTTCAGAAATAATGTGATGAATTCCTTGCCCGATCGGAGTAAGTAAGTTAATAAGTGTAGTTAGTTGACCCGTGAGTAAGGCGAATCCGTCCCCTTCGGACCTGGATCCCTGGACAGACAAAGTTCTCTGTCCCTCACGCCCATGGGGAGAGACCGGACTGGCTGCCATAACAGAAAATCCAAAGAAAGTGCTGCAAAAACTATTACCACCAACGCAAAAGCAGCCAAACCAGACCGATATCTCGCAGGCGATGTAACTCACAATAAGGCACTGAAAGCAGATATAGACACGAATCCACAACAGTACTGAGTTCAAATTTATTAACGTGCAAATGGCAAAAACAACACACACGTTTTCGTCTTAAAAGCGACTTCTTCAGATAACACACAACACAGAATGCCACTGTTTAAATATCCACCCATCTATACCCAATCAATCAATCATTAAGCCAAGCGTATTTAAAGCAGGCTTTAGTTAAAATCTAGTGATAGTGGAATTTTGTTTAATTTTAAATATGTTTGTTTTATAGATGTTTTTAAAATGGGCAATATCTATTTATATGTATTTATTTTAAATGTTTTTATCTTTGGCTTCAAAGATTTGCTGGAATGCAATTTAGTTTTTGATATCATTAAAAGTTAATTAATGATTGATTGATTGGGTATAGATGGGTGGATATTTAAACAGTGGCATTCTGTGTTGTGTGTTATCTGAAGAAGTCGCTTTTAAGATGAAAACGTGTGTTGTTTTTGCCAATAAATTTGAACTCAGTACTGTTGTTATCTGCTTTCAGAGCCTTATTGTGAGTTTACTATTGCCGTGTGAGACATCGGTCTGGTTTGGCTGCTTTTTCTTTGGTGGTATTTGTTTTTATAGATAGTTACTATTAATGCAGTCCAGCTGCCTGTAGAGGACACTAGCCCAGTTTCACAATTGCCCAAGAGCGCTTTGTGGTTAGGGGACTTGCTCAGAATCACACAAATGGAGGTAGAAGGAATCAAGTCATGGTCTATAGGAAGCAACTCATTAACAATTGGGATACCTGACAGACTCTGCCAGAACTACCAGACTTGAAAGTTTGACAGCACCTGGTCTGGCTTGAGCCTTCTGACCTTCCAGCAGTAAACATAATTGCAGTCCCTGTTATCCTTTCTGATTTAGTTCTGACTTTCTGCTCCTTTCACTTGTAACTTTGCCACCACCACTTTTTATGAACCTATAATATTCCACCATTTATCATCATGACTTCAGCATGGAATGACTGCATTTCCTGCATTTCTACCACTTCATCCTATTGCAGAATTTCTTGTATCCCTAACGAATCTCTCCATCTATTCTTAATTACTAAAGAATTAAAATAATGAAACATTCAAAAAAAAATTATCTGAAAATCAATATGAAATAACTTTACCATTCTGACCCTTGAGTCAAAAGGAGACTTGAAGGACTCAATTAAAAATTATGTCCAACACTTATACAGCTCAGTCTTCACATATTACACTAATTTTCCATTATGAACATTACATTACAATGAATTGACATCCTCTACTATAGGCCACTAACAGATATCTGAGACTTCCCAATCACAACCATAGGAGGATCAGGCATTTACCGATAAGGTTCTTTCCAGAGTTTCTTCCAGATTAGATGGAAAGCAAGTTATACTCTTATCTTGTTTTGGAATCTATGGAAAATGTTTCCAGCTTCCATAGATCTTTAGCTCAGGGTGCATTTTAAAGTACATTACTGTTTTCCTCAGATGATGATCGCAATGTTAGTTAGGTATGTGGCTACCCTCAGTTTCCATTTCTTGGCTAGCAGCCTCTTAACCATCACTGACAATACCAGCAAGAACCTACATTTCAGCTCTACCCTGATTTTTTTTTTTCCATCACCGGAGATCTCCAGTCCAAGGCATTCTTAAGAACAGTCAGTGCAGCACACCACCTGTTTTATGCCCTACTACATTCCCTGAATATGTGCTTCACCCACACAGGTTTCATGCCACATCTCCAGTATCTGTCTAACTTTCTGTCTGACATGAATAACCTTCATGGGGTGGCATATCAAACATGGAGAATGCCATAAACTCTGCCATTATTTTAACAGTTCTGAGTTTTCCTAAACATCCTCCCATTAGTCCACACAGCTCTACCCCTGCATCTTTTGCCCTTTTTACATGTAACCTGGAGATTGCTGTTTCAACTTGCTTAGATATATATTGAAATAAATAATTCCTCCCTTGTTTTTCTTGGCACTCTCCCACTTGAGTTGCAGCACATACTTTTTTTACTAGTTTTGCATGTTTCTTTCTCCTATAATAAGCTATTAACTTATGTGTGTATCACTGAGACCCAGGGATATCAAATTCCTTCTTACTGAAAAGTTCTAATCTGCCTTCTCTCTCTCTTTGCTTGAGGATTCGATGCTTGTCCCTGTCTCGGATATAATTTTTCTATCCATTGCTGCAGTTCTAAGCAAACTTTGGTGATAACTATCATAGGAATATTTCTTGTGAGGTAGCTGACTTGTAAGATCATGTATCAAATAATATTTTTCCCATTTAATGAAAGAAATTGGTTTTAAGTGGGTAGGCACATTTATCCTAAATCTCCTACTTCATAGACACCATAGCTAACCTAACCATTACCTTTCCTACAGCTAGCACCACCACCACCAAGACAGCTGATGATCATATTATCCCAGAAACAATCCTACCCTAAAGTCCATCCTAAAATTCTCCCCCATATGCACTGCCACAATAAAAAAAAATTTTACTTAAGCTAAAATCTTGTACTCTGGCCACTGACAATCTACCCACACACTTCCTGCAACTAGCTGCAAACTCTATAACTATCCCATCAACATACTCCTTAACAGATCAATTAAAGAATCCACAGTCCCAGACATCTGGAAAAAAGCTTACATTTTTTCCTTACACAAAGGCAGCACCAACACAGACACCACAAACTTTTGGTCCATAGCAGTTTTCTCACCCCTCTCTAAAATACTAGAAAAATGCATCCATGCTCAACTCCTCAACCACCTGCTTGAAAACCAAATTCTGTCACCCACTCAGCATGGTTTCAGACCAGGACACAGCACCACTACCTCCCTCTGTGCCTTCCTTGATTCAGTTAACCAGGCATGGGATTCTGGTAAAATAGTCGCTTCTCTTTTCCTAGACCTCTCCAAAGCTTTCAGTACTATTTCCCACAATATCCTCCTCTCAAAACTTTCCACCCTCCACATTTCCCAACCCACCCTACAGTGGTTCAATAGCTATCTCTCCAAGAGGCAGCAATCCACCAAATGGCAACAGTCTTACTCTCCCTTCTTCAATACTTCCACAGGGTACCCCACGGCTCCATACTTGGTGCTCTCTTATTTACCATCTTTATTAACAACTTCCACTCCACGGTAGTGGTGCTGCTGTAGCATTGTCACCTCACAGTAAGATGCTGACTGGTTCGACTCTCAGCTAGAGCATCTTCTGCATGGAGACATGCGTGAATGGGCGTACCTTAGTTGAAGGTTGTGCATTAGGGCTGGCAACTCAGCATGTAAAAACCAACTGCCAAGCATTAGCAGACCGGAGTTCTGATGTGGTGACCCCTAACCGGGAAAAGCCGAAAGATACAACAAATTAATAACTTTCACTCTACTTTCCCACAATGCTCAGTAATCCAGTATGCTGATGACTCTACTATAATATGCACTGCTAACTCCAGCAAATCACCGAAAATGTCCTCACCTCTAGTAAATGTTTGATGTTTAACAATCATCTTGCCCTAAATCTGAAAAACTAGCACTTTTTACCCCTAAGAAAATCTATCCCCTAGTTAAAGAAACTCTTCACTATACTAGCCCAAGACAATTCCACTATAGGTGTCCCACACACTAAACTACTAGGCATTATTATAGATGAAAACCTTAACTTTGACCTACACATAAACAATAACATCAAAAAACACACCAAAAGCTTGGTATGCTCTACAGGCACCAACACTTTCTTAGCCTCCCTACTAGACAATCCATTGCAACTACCTTTTTATTACCCTCCCTCCTTTACTGTGTCTCTCTGCTTACTAATATCCAAAATTCTGCAAAATCCAAACTAGATATGTATTACAACAGAATAGCCAAATTTGCCACATTGGCCAAATTCTCACCCCACCACTGTAACTCACTGAAACAATTAGGCTGGCTGGAACCCCCCTACCTTCTTCAATTCACCCAGCTAGCTACAGTGCACAAAGTAATCTACAGATCCATAGACTGTCCTGCTCTCTCCACACTACTTGCCCAATACCAACCCAGCAGGCAACTAAGATCTGAAAATCATCTACTTCTAAAAGTAGATAAGCCCACCTTACCTGTTGGACAACTCCTCTACTCCTTCACCATCCCCAAACTATGGAACTCACTTCCACCTTCTATAAGAAACACAGGCAGCACCACCACCTTCAAACAAATGCTGAAAAATCATCTCAGCTCTTCCTGGCTATGTACCCGCTCTATAACCTAACCTCCTCCTTCTCCTTATATGATAACTAAACTGCTTTTTGCTACTGCTGACTGATGATATTTACTCCATAATTATTATTTTTCATCACTTATTGATACTGGTACAGTAATGCTGAGTAATATGTCTCTATTTATATCTCTCTGAATTAATTCATCTGGCAACCAACAAAATTGCTGCTTTTATGTATATATTCTGCATATATTATTCTAATCACTATGTGTAATACTGTAGCTACTTTTGTTTAATATTTTCTGTATCTATGTTATTGCTAAAGCTTTTCTCCCGGGGCCTCCACTGAAAATGTTCTCTTTTACAACCAGTGGACTTTTCTGGTAAACAAATGCAATAAATAAAAATAAATAAATAATCTTGCCTGTCCTTAATCTGTCTGACATTGTGTATTATGATTTCTCCTAGTGTATGTCTAACTACTGATTAAAAAAATAATGCGGTTTCCTGGATTTGTTCACATTGACCCTTTTACTGACTTGCCTATCTTGTTTTTTTCCTGGATTCCAGCCGTGATGCTTTTGCAAACTCCTGAAAACATTTCAGGAATGGTGACATGTCCTTCACTACTTCTGCCATCAGATTATAGGCATTTGCAAATAGTTTAAAATATACTTCAGCCCCACCCTCTTCTTTTAGTGTCCTTAATATATCCTAACCATCAGTGCTGTTTTTCTATAACCAGCAAGAAAAAGCTGTTGAGAGTGGATAATCTTGTCTGGTGCACCTTTTATTGTCTCCCTATTCTGAACTAGCTCCATTTATCCATATCTCAAAAGACAGCATAGTGTACATAGCTGTTACTCAACTGATAAAGTGTAAATGACAACTCCTCCTTTCTAGAAGTATTGTTTAAAAACTTTTAATTTACTATATCAAACACCTGTCTATATCAAATAACACTATACCGGCCCTATCGGTAGACATTTGATATTTCTCTATGTAGTTGGTCAATAACTACTAGATATCAACACCTTGCCTATCCCATATGAAGCCACTGTGGCTAGTATAATTATGTCCAACAGAATATTGTCCAGCTGTGACGCAAATACCTTGACTTCTTCTTCTTCTTTTGGCTTTTCCCGGTTAGGGGTCGCCACAGCAGATCACCGTCTGCTCATGACTGGCAGTAGAGTTTTACGGTGTTGAGTTGCCAGCCTGACACCCAACCTTCCACAGAAGGCACACATATGCACTCACTCATACTTAGGGCCAATTTGGTGTGTCAAATCTACCTACAGCATGTTTTTGGGATGTAGGAGGAAACTGGAGTAGCTAGAGGAAACCCACGTGACCAAAGGGAGGACATGCAGACTCTGCACAGAAGACACCCCAGCCAAGGATCAAACCGGAGAACCTCTTGCTGTGAGGTGGCAATGCTAACCGCTGCACCACCATGGCCACCCATGCAAATACCTTAACTAAAAATGCTAAAAACTTTGCATCTTCATTCAGTAAGGATACTGGTTTAAAATCTAATGAGGATTTGATATTTTATTCTGACTCTGTAATCTTCATTATTCTGGAATGCAACACTGAGTGTGGGAACTGCCATTTCTCAGGGATGATATTAAACAAAGTTGTTAATGTGATTAACAATAGCTCCCTTGCACATTTATAGAACTCACTAGAAAAGCTATTGGGTCCTGGGACTTTCTCAAACCACATTTTATTTATTGCATGCCTGACATCCTTTAGTGTAACTAGCCTGTCTAATCTGTCTTTATTCTCTAGTAGTAGCTGCTTATATGCAACAGCTTTAGAAAACCAATGATAGGGTCCAGCCCTGGCAGCTGCTTACATTATACAGCTCCTGGTAGATAAACAGAAGAGTATGCCTAATGTTTTTCCCTGTTACTACCTTTCCACTCTCTCCTGAAACTATGCTATCAATAGAGAGCTCTTTCACTCCTCCCTTTAAATACCCAAGCCAGATATTTATGATCAGCCTCTCCTTATTTGGAGCCCATCTTTACACACAGTCTGTCTCTCCAAATCTTTCCCATCAATAAACAAAAAAAAAGAAAGAATTATCTGAGACGCATCTCTCTTTTCTGTCTCCACTTTCGTAACTCTTTTTAGCACCTTAGATTGTGAGGAAAATGTGCAATGTACTTTCCTGTTCACTTTCCTTTCTATATTCCATTTCTGCGTGTTTCCCTATCCCTATCTTACATCAGTAAGATCAACTTCACACATTCTTTCTTTCAATATTCTAACGTCCTAATATGATGCTTTCTTTTGGCACCTAACTTTTTTTTTTTGCACTCATTGCTAGATTCTAATCTCATCCAATTATCTTAAGATGAGCCCAGTAACTTTCCCCTGCCATTTAAAAAAAAACTTTGATAATGAAATTGATGACTTCTGCATTAGGGGTGTGAATATTTACTATTGCTACCTCCTCCGTTTCTATGAGATCCACACATATTATCCCTTTACCCTGCATATTATTCTTTTCTGTGAATACTCTTGATAATCCTCTTGTGTTTTCCTACCTCTGATATGATCTGTGTAACCTATTGAGAAGATTTAATAATAGTTTCTTGGTATCCCTTAATTTTTATTTGATTTCCTGTAACAAACCCATTTGACGCCAAGTCTTTTTAGCCTTTGCATAACACTCTTCCATTAATTGGGTTTTAAAAACCCTCCAGTATTCCAAGTAATCATCCTTAAGTTCTGTACTGACATTTCTCCTCCAAAGACATAACCAGCTTCCGAATGACTCTTTATATCAAGTCTCACTCCCGCTACCCAATGCTTTGAAGTGCACTCCCACCCCCATTATTTGTGTGCAAGTCTCACTTCCAAAGTGAAGTTGGGAACCTCCTGGGCATTTGAATGACTATGCCTCAGAATCACTCAATTTGCTGCCCTGTAAACAGATAATGGGCCAGCTTAAAATCACCCCCTTGCATAGGTTCATAGGTGAGTACTAGACTAACAGCCAGAAAGGGCCTTTTTAAGCCTAGTCATGCATCTCAAATCCTTGACAAGTTATGGTACCCTTGATAAGTATAAGCAGGGACCTGGGAGATGAACTGTTTACAGGCTGCTTGTATACATTAGAGACATAGGTGCAAAACCAGGGATGAATTTCCTGTTCCTCATGTAGGAAATGCAAGCTGTCTTGTGCCTTGTCCCCTTCCATCAAATCAATGATAACCAAAAAGAATGAACGTGATACAGTTTCATAAGTGCCATGTATCATTTTTAACAATTTTTATACATATGACAACATTTTTGCAAAATAACCTTCCTTGTCATTACAAGCACCACAGCAAAATGTAATGACAAAACATATTCAGTTGATCTGAACTGCTCCTTCTTGTAATTATAATACCAAAGAAAATATTGCCCATGTTGGTCTTGTATCGATGTCAGTTTCTTTGTCTTCAGAGACTAAACATACTGTGCCACTTCCTCATATCAGGCATCACATATATACATGCATTTCAATGACATAGTTTGGAGGTGATTAGTAAAACCAGTTTTAAGGATAGCTGGAAACTATATAAGAGATATTAAAAGCAACCTGCTCCACATAATTTCTAATATTTTAAGCATCATAAAAAAAAAAAAACACTCAGATCATATGTAATTACAATCCAGACCCATCAACAAACCAATTATTAATTTAGTCAATAAAACTCTGTAATGGTCACTTTAATTACATTAATCTCTGCCACTGATTTTTTTTTTAACCTCATCAAGATTGCTAAGCATGTCCAATTCTCCTTGGCTGTTCATCCCTCACTTTACCCATCAATATTTAGGAGACAAAGTCTGTCTCATGTTCTGATATTCCTATACCTTGGCTGTGAATTCTTCTCCTTTGGAATAGCACCTTGCTGGTTGTGTCTAGTTAACTTCTCTGGCATAAGGAAGTGCTTGCCATTGATCAAAATTCAAAGGCCGTTCTGATTTGCAGCTTCCACTACCTCTGTCCCAGGCCATTATATAATTATGTACAGAGTTCCTTTGTGCATATAACTAAGTCATTCCATCAGTCTCTCTTCTATACTTTTTTGGCCTGTGCTAAGGGGCTACTGGGATCTCGGACTCTTTTATATATATATATATATATATATATATATATATATATATATATATATATATTCTTTTGTTTGTTTTGTTTTTCCATTTGCTGGTTCCCAGTACATCTCTGCAAATGCAACTATTTGTTTAAGGCTCCCAAGCTCCTTTTTCTAGGTCACATTGGTGCTTTGCTGAAAAGTCTCAAACCATAGGTTGATCTGTAAATCTCTGCACTTTCCCTTCTGTTGAAACAGATAATATGGTTGGGTATTGGATGGAAGTTAAAAACCCTTACACTTGAACGATAGAGTGCCCGAGAATAATCTTCCATGAGATTAACCTGCATGTTATGCCAAGTTAAACTCTGTTTTTAGCTAAAATTAATTGCCCAATCCTTGGTAGCTATTGCCAGGGATAGCTCACTTGTGAAACTAGTCTTAGATTTTATTAAATCTTTTACCAAGTCTATTAATTCCTCCACTGGCACAGACTCTGGAAAGCCTAGAATCTGAATGCTCTGTCTTCTCAATTGATTTTCTAACTCATTGACTTTCTCTTGCAACCACATACATTGTTTCTCTAATTTCAGAGTATGGCCTTGTAGTGACTGCAATTCTTCTTGTTTTCTTGACAGGTCATCCATTGTTTGAGCTGGTTCACTGTTCATTGAACCTGCAATGAGGACTGGTAGTAGGCTTCTGTGTCTGCAATCAGTATGCTCAACTTTTCAGACAGACTCGTCACATTTCTTCTTGGCTAGCTTCGCAGAAATGTGCGAGAACATGAAGGTATCTATCTGTCATGGTATTAAGCTTCACTTGATGCCAAAGACACAACTTGAGACTTCCCTCAGATTTTTGAATGTACTTAATAAGTCCAGCTTATTTGGTGAACAGTGGATCTAAGCTGCCATCTTATAAACAGACTCCCCATTTTTAAAAACTTTACTTGCAGATGGGCAGAGTATCTCCTTCAGAGCTTGGAAAGATCATTACTGATCTGTAATCAAGGTCATTTGTTATATTCCTCCAGTTTAGTATTTTACCTTGTCACCATTTCCCCATCTCTACCGTTATTGCACTCTGGTAACATAAACTTCCTATTAGTGCTGGTCTTTCTTCCTGCAAATCTTGTACACTGTTCTTTCCTGGAACAGTTTCAAGTGACAGGGCTAAACATACTCGCAAAGTAATTGGAAGACAAAAAGAAACACACACAATTCATTCCATGCTTTGTCCATTTGATTTCTCAATCAGGGTATAAATAAAGTAGACATTACCAATTTATCCAACATATACTCAATATCTGCACAATACAGAACATAACACAGAAGTGCACCAGATCAGAAAGATGTAAAGCTACAGAATATGTTTGCTGAGGTTTGTTTTACACACATAATTCCTTACTTGTATACTATAGTGTCCTCTAACTGCAAAGCTACACCAAACATTTTATTTTGCCATTCCACATTTTCTGTTGTTTATACCATTAGCAGTATCGACTATCTCCATTATTACTGGTTTTGTATGCAATTCCCACATTCTATGTATTAATTCTTAAACAACTATCAAATATACTTGCCCATGATCATATTTATTAACTCTGTCACTCGGTTATAATCTTGACACTCTTATGGTTTAATAATTTTAACATCCTCTCCAGCCATACACATTCCATTTTCCAGTTATATAGTATCTGCAGTAGATGCTACACTTCTTTGGCTTTGTGCTGTTGGTACACTTCTTTACATCTGTGGGCTTTAAATCAGATGAACTTTAACCTATAAAATATCTAGTTATAAACTTATCTATTAGTTTAAATCTGATATGTGAACAAACCTCCATATTGTCACCACTACATTAAGTAGTCTGAGAACTATATACTAATCAAACCAAACCAAACCTAATATACACAATACCCCATCAAAACCATGACGTATGTCTCCCACCAAACCTTAAAACCTTTATCCATTTCCATGAATGTATCATTATCCTCCTGAAAACAAAGTTTGCCAGGATACCCCTCCCCTTTGATCATAGGGTTGTTTATATAATAATTAATAGATTAGGATAGTGCCTCTTAACTGCAGGAAAGTCAATTATTAATCCCACTCATACATTGCATAAAATAATCTAGCTACCCTATTGAATTCAATACATTTAGGCTGACTGTCATAAGAGCTGCAGGATTATAATCCTGCATCATGTTTCTGCAGTAACCTATGCTAATCAGTTTACATTGTTCAGAGTGTTTGTTATCCATTGTTTGTATATGCCATGAAATGCAGCCAGACACAGCTGCAATTTTAACAAATATTAACTTCTACTAATCAAGGCATCAGTTTTCCTGTTATTGATGCTTGCAGAAGCCCTATCAGTTGCATTTTGCAGATTTGTTTACAGTGTAATAGTAAATGTTTCAATATTTAAGTTTACATTGATTCTCGACTTTTCTTTATCTTAAGAATGGAAACTGGCTTATTTATTTGTTCATATTGTTAAGAGTTTATTTATTATTTATTTTTACATTTGTTAAACGGGTTAGTCCAACTGGACTCTGAGAGCACTTTTTCAGAGAAGACCAAAGGAGAAAAGCTCCAGGAAAGTAATTAAAAAAATAAGAAAAAGCTAGCAATTCAAGTTGTAAGATACTTCACAGTACAAAAAATGAGAGAAATATACAATATGAATATATACAAGGCAAATGTACAGTATTTTGAGAATGCAGTAGCAATATGTTTGAGAAATCTGATTAGTATGAAGTTATTTACAAGGAATGTAGCAATGCCTAAAATAAAAATTCAGAGTAACATTATGACATAGTACAACAAAGGATGCATTTAATTGCATGGGTACTAACTGCAGAGAGAGTAATATATGTATGCAGTTTAGGTCGATATCAGGCAGATGTGTTAATTGAGAGAGGACGAAAGAAGAAGAAAAGAAGAGCCTATGTTTATAAAAAATGTGCTTTACGATTGCTAATATTAAATGCAGAACAAATATTCACTCACTTTCCTAATAATTTTCATATTGATATAAAACATTCTAATCTGAATCTAAAACCACAATTCAACATACTAAACTGCAATTTGATTAACCATAGTTTTCTAGAGTCAATAGCTACAATTATTTGTCCATTAATATTGAAACTGGAGTTGAATGAATCGGGGGATTTAAAACACAATGTTGGCATAGTTCTCCCATTGTTTATCATGGAAAGCCTCAAATATGCAGTGATAAACGTCTCACCATCCAGCAGAGTGGTTACACTTCATCAAGGACACATAACGTATGACCCTAGCACTCTGCCTTTACATGCAGCCTTAATTTCAATAAGCATATTTCATTTTGTTTTATTTTTACATTAGTATTATGTTTTATATGTTGTGACAAGAAGCCCATATTCAGCAGCAAATATCCTAAATAGCAACTGCAGTTAAACCTCGCATGTGTACACTATCATACATGGTAGCCATATACATCATGCTTTTGCAGGATAACCTGTATACAAGGATATCAGTTGCCATTCACAAAGCCAGCCATGACATAATTTTAAAATTGGTGTCATATCACTTTTACATAAGCTCCGGCATTTTCCATGCAGTATGAAGATGAAGTCATACTTGCTTCTTATAAGTAACTGCAACCAACAAGAGGTTCCAGTATGTATCTACCTGCAAATCTCACTCAGACTCCTTGCATCCTAAAACAAATAAGGAACGCTTTACCTTAATAGAAAATAAAAACAATCCTCAAACTCTTTTATCATGTGCTTTCCCACAAGAACAATTTGTTGCATGACCTGTGGGATTATCTTGTCAGTGGAAATAATTCCGCACTTAAAGTTACAACAGTGCATAACCCCTCAAATAGCTGTGAGCTGCCTTGCCTTACTTTTCCATTGCCCCCCCCCCACCAAAAAGCACATACTTAGTACTCAAAAATTATTGAAAAAATGGAAAATGAAAATAAACACTTGTGTATCCTTATATTGCACGTGCATCATTCAGGAAATGTTGCATCATATTCAGTAAGCAGTTGAGAAATGTACTTAACTTTGTATTATGAAATGCATTATAACAAGGACTTCCTCTGAAATCATTTTCCTTGTCTTCAGGCTGCTTGCTGTTTTTTCTGCCTTTTGTATTTGAAGAGAACTAATCTCATACATTCAACCATATTTGTCTCTCTCTTGCTTACATACATATCGCTGTACATCAGGAGTCATACATTTTGCTGTGACCCTCTTGTTGAACTGTCTCCATTAAAATTTTAAAGTGAATACTACTGGAATTGTCCCCTACATTTCCAGATTTTCTCACATTTTATGTAAATAAAAAAAATCAAATATGCAGGAAACTCTTGGCCCAGCTAAGATGTCGCAAGCCCTAAATAAACTTGTTCCATACCCAGAACAGTCTGGTTCTATATTAAAGATTTTTTTTCTAGAGCTTCCCACTCTAGGGAGCTGGAGATATTTCCTTCCTGAGTATCTTCCTCCAGTTGTTAGGCCCCACCTCCAACTGTGGAATATAGTCTCCATTCAAACTCCTGATGGCTGGTGTACAGGACAGTGAACCTCACCTTTAAGGCTGTAGCATATCTACCATAGCTTGAAAAATACTTCCTTTTATACGTGAATAAATTACATAATTAGTATCATAATAAACAATTAGACATGCATGAAGCAAGTTCTTGTCTTACTAATAAAAATCTTTGCCTGACTACTGTTAAAGAAACAGTATAGGTTCTTAGGTGCATTCGAGACTAACGACCACTAGGGCCCTAGGCATACAAACCAAATGTGACCTACAAATCTGATTTTTTATTGAATTTATAGGGTGTGATATACTGACTGTCAGAGACATAGAACCCAGACCAAGAGTGAATTTCCGATTAGTCCAAGTTGTGCTTAAATAGGGATAGGGAGGTATTCTGATTCACATGGATGGGCAGCCTGTTCCACAAAATATAAATTCTATGAGAAACATATCTGTATTTCCACCATGTTAAATTTGTGTTGCAAGCAAATTTTAGGTCTTTTAGGGTAATAGTTCTGATGCTGTTTGTTTTGTGGATGTGCAAAAGATTCATCAAAACAGGATCCAGGCATGCGTTGTTTGCCAGGCAAAGATCACCTCTCAGAAGTCTGTATCTTACCAAGTAAAGAGACAGGGCTTTGACGCAATCAGCACAAGACATTGTGATACTCCCTTTAACCTTTTTATAAGGAACCTTTGTGGCCATTCCAATTGCTGCACGTGTCTAGTCAAGTACATACCAAGGGGGGCATTATAATCTATGGTGGGCCTGATGAGGGTCGATTACAGTGCTCTGATGACTACTCTGGACTTAGATGCCATGGCCTTGCTTAGAAGTTGAACAACAACGACAATTTTTCTTACTATCTTGGACACATGTTGGTTGCAGGCTAGGGTGATAGCTACATGAGTTCTCAAATCCCTGACTAGTCAATCATCTTTTAAGGGTGTGGTATAGTTACCCAGAGTGGTAGACCTACAAAAGGTACTATAATGAATTTCTTAGTATTGAGTTTTGAGCCATGGCTTTGGCACCAAACAGTTTTCTATATTAAACCTTCCTGAAGGGTGTTCTCATCTTGGGGGGACTGAGGGGGCTTGCCAATGCTTTAAAGACAACGTACTTAGAATATGGATTATTTTTACAATATTATTTTCTCACATAGCATAGACTATCACCAGTCCAAGCCAAAACCCTGGGTTTTGAATGTAAATGTTGGGATTGTGGAACTTTCATAACACGTCTGCATTTTTGTGCACAATACCAAGCTCATATGCTATCTCAAAATCTAAAGGCTGTATGGAAAGAGCCCATCTGCCTGCCCTAGAATTGACATCTTTCTGCTTATTGTAAATATAATAATGAGACATGATCAGTTATTAGGAAAAAATGTCTACCCAATTAATAATATCAAAATATAGAGTGACCATTTTATTGCCAGGCATTCTCTTACTGCTGAAGGTTATTTTCTTTCTGCTTCACTCAGTTTCCTACTTAAATAAATGTATCAAGTGTTCCTTGCCCCCAGCCTCTTGTCATAATACTGTATCCAAAGCAGCCTCTGAGACATGATTATATACCATGAACATTTGACATAAGCAGAATAGGTTTAGAACATAAAGCCTTTAACAAACTGAAATCCCAGTTATCTATCTTCACTAACATTTGTAGGGATTTTCTCATTTGTTAAGTAACAAGCAATGGTAGAAATGTTTTAAACAAGTTTTCAGTAACCGCTTACTACCCTAAAACTGAGCTGACCTGATTTCTTTGTGTTTGCATTTGGCTATCTATTTTGACCTTTATTTTCTCTTTCTGGGGGCACATTATTTCTCCTTCCAGTTGTATACACCAGATACTTTGCGTCTTCCATACAGTGTTGACTTGTCAACCTTTACATTTAGACCTGTTTTCCTGATAGCTGTCAATACAACTTGTCTTCTGGGTTTTGCTGCGGCGTCATTCAGTGAAGCCACTATTATATGCTTCCCAGTTCTCAAGTATAGTTAACCTATTTAATGACACCCCACACCTTTATTCCAAATATAGGCTGATTAACTCCACTTCACCTCAAAGCAAAACAAAATTAAGTGGAAAAATGCAAACAAAAACAAAATTAAATGGAAAAATACTCTCCACAAACAAGTATCAGTAATTCCCCAATATAGCTAAAATCCTTCTAGGAGAAGATATTCCCCTATTCCTGGCCTGACCCATCACAATTTATATCAAGATGACTATCTTATAGGTTCATTCGTAGGTACTAGGCTATCTGCCCAAGGGCATTTATAAGCCTAGCCAGAGTGTGTCTGCTTTTGCTGCCCCATTGATTAATTAACTGATCCTCTGTCAAGCAGAGCCAATGAAGTGATCCCAGGGGTGTATTTTCTGTTACCCATCCACTCGTCAAGGTTTCTCTTGAAGAGTGTTAGTGAGGGGCTCTGCCTGATGTAATTTGGAATTTTGTTCCAAAGCATGGGGAGTCTCTGTGACATGTTCTATTTATTGTTGTGGTGAGGTTTAGCTCATTAGAGTGCGTGGCTTGCAGTGACTTGGATTTCTTTAGGTGGAGCATGTCCATCAATTCTGAGTTGGACATGGCTTTGTAAGTCAGGCAGAGATCACCCCTGAGTAAGCAATATGCCACTGAGTATAGCTGGAGTTTTTTCAGTCAGTCTGCATAGGACATATGTTTGAGACCAGTAATCCTCTTGGTGAGGTACTTTTGTGGTCTTTCCAACTGTTGGAAGTGTCTTGTGAGCTACATCCCAAATGGGGCATTGTACTCTATGATGGATGGGTCTAATTAGTGATGAGTAGAGGGGCACTATAACCTTTTTATTTCTAGATGTGAACCCTTTAGTAATTAGATGGGCCACACAGAAGGATTTCCTAACTACTTTGGCAATATGATTGTCAAAGGAGAGATTACTATCTACCTGGGTACCCAGATCTCTTATTACCTTTTCTGTATTAAGGGGGCTGCCACCTATATGGTAATTCATGGGTGTTTTGTTTTTCCCAAACGGGATGACTATGCATTTTTTGGCATTTAGCTTGAGGCCATGACTTTGACACCAGGTGTCCGTCTCAGTAAGGCCCTTTTGGAGGATGGCCATGTCAGCCAGAGAGTCAGTTATGGCTCCCAGTGTGCAGTCATTGGTGAACTTGGTAAGCCATAGTCCTCCTGTGTTTGCCTGTACTTCTGAGAAGTAGATGCCGAACAGTAGGGGTCCCAGGACCGAGCCTTGCGGGACACCACTTGTGACTGGTTTGGAGTCGGACCTGGAACCCGCTACTCTTACCGTGTGAGTTCTGTCTGTAAGCCAGTTGGCAACCCATCTCATGAAGTAGGGATTTATGTTCAGGCTGGTGAATTTTTCTGTAATACCCAAGTTTGAATGGTGTCGAAAGCTTTGGCGAGGTCAAGATAGGCTGTATGAACCACCTTTCCCTCATCTATGGCCTTGGTGACTGTCTCAAAGAAGTCAACCAGGTTTAGTAGGCATGATCTGCCCTTAACAAAGCCGAACTGGGTTGGGTCAAGTGTTTGGAGGTTCCCAATGTCTTTGTTAATGAGTTCCATGATGATGCACTCCATAGCCTTGCAGACCAGGCTAGTCAGGCTTATGGGGCGATAGTTACCAAGGTCAGTTGTGGCCCCTCCTTTGTGGAGAGGGATAATCATTGCTGTGTGCCATTCTATGGGCATGTAGCCTGTAGAGAGGCTGAGGTTGAACAGTGTGGGGGGTTAGTTCGTTCTGTAGTTCATGCAAGACGCAGCCTGGGTCACCATCTGGTCCCATTGACTCTGTGGCTTTGGCTTTTGAAAGGGCTGTTTTCACCTGTGCGTCTGTGATTTTTGGGGCACTCCACTTTTCCGGTATTGTTGTGGGCCCTTTTGTAGGTGAGTGGGGGGGTGAAGTTTGCACTGAATCTATCTGCCAGGATGTTAGCAATATCAGTAGGTTCAGCATATTTTGTGCTATTTTTGCACTAGTTTAGTGCATATCTGCGAGTTGCCACTTAGATTCTTAACATAGCTAAAGAAGGCTTTGTGGTTATCTTTTGAATCCTTGCCTATTTTTCTTTCGAAGTTAGCCTTGGATAATTTCATGAGGGACCTCAGTTTCTTACTGATACTGATCAGGGATGTCTTTCCTTCTTGGGATTTGCTTTTTTTCTGAAATAGTTTCCTCCTTCTATTGTATAGCCTGCTTATTGCAGGGGTCCACCAAACTGGTTTTCTTCTCTTAGAGGAGTGAGTCTTGGTTTTGGTAGGGGTGGCATGATCCATGCATCCTTGTAGGTGCTCATAGAGTGCATTTGTAAAGGTTTCTGCATCTTGGGCAGCATTATCCTTTAGTGTGCGGGCAGTGAAACTTACCACCTCTGTCTTACGTAAGGTGAAGTTTGCTTTAGAAAAGGGTTTTACTGTGGTTTCCTTAGTTGTGGGTGGTGGTGGGGCTTGGACATCCAGAGTGATTAGTTTATGGCCTGATCTAACCAGTGACGGGTTGACCTTTGGTGTGGAACACCTGTCGCCCATGTTGGTGATGACCAGGTCCAATATGTTTTTACCTCTGGTAGGGGAGTTTACCAGCTGATCCAGGGCATTTGAGTTGATGAATTCCAGGAAGCGTTGGGCCTGGGAATTTGTACTTGAGTAGTTTTCCCAGTGAATGGTAGGGTATTTGAAATTGCCCAATATCAGGGTGTTTGGTAGGACCTTCATGTTTTCCAGTGTCTCCAGAAAGGTGGAGTGGTGGTCCTGGGTCATGGAGGGTGATCTGTAGCAGGCCACAATTTGCACTGCAGATATGCCTGATGTTAGTTGCACATAGATGATCTCAGAGGTATCATGCTGCACCATTAACCTGGAGATGTAGGTATCCTTGATGAATATGGATACACCCCCTCCTTTTGTGTTTCAGTCTGTGTTCTGTGGCCGAAATGTGTGGTATGAGTTGTAGCCCGGTAGTTCTGGGGTGATCTCTGGAGCCCTGAACCAGGTTTCAGTTACTGCACAGATGTTGATGTTCTCCATACTGAGGAGTGCTTCAAGCACATGCATTTTGAGATTTAAACTCCTGGCATTGAGTAGCATAACCCTCAGTTTTTTGTTAATTGTGCTGTTTACGGAGGTGGGTTTGACTTTTGAGCCTTGCCTAAAAAAGGCACTATGGGGGCAGCAAGAGCCTTGGCCAATATTCGATAGCTTAGGGGTGACAGGTTCAAGCCATCTCTTGTGAAGCAACGAGGCTTGTCGAGCATGTCGTCCCAGGCTGACAGACACTGTATCCCCTTTGAATGATACAAGAAGTTTAGCAAATTGTTGAAATTGATCATTTTTTTCTTTATGCTGAGGTATCATTCTTGGTGAGGGCAGGATGCTACTCAGGGTCAGGGTCATACCAGCCTGGGCTATCAGAGAGCTCTTCCATGTCTCTTTTCATGTAGTCCAGGGAAGTACGTCTCAGGTCATTCACACCATGAACAATGACAGAGTCATATTTGTACTTGTTCTGGAGTGACTTGAGTGCTTGTGTTTTGTGGTGGATTCTGGCTCCCAACAGGCAGCTAACAGTAACCTTCTGCTTAGCCAGCCTAGTGAGTGGGACGTTAGTGTGCCTGACTATAGAGTCACCTATTACTAGTGTGTTAGGTATGTTATTTTGCCTTAAGGGCTGTGATTGTGCGGCACACTGATTTTGTGTTTTATGCGTTGTCTGGTTTGTGATGGGAAGTGCAGGTTGTATGGGTGTCTGCTTTGGAGGTCTCTGATGCTTTTGCAGGTTTTTATTTAGAGCCTCCGAATATGATTTTGTGTATTTATGTGTATTTTTTGCCAGTGCTGTTTTAGTATGTCTGTGTGCTGCTGGAGTTGTGGTGCAAGTGTTAACCTTCTCCTCTTGACTGTCTGTTCCAGTCTTAGATGGAGACAGCTTAGCTTCCAATTTGGTTGTATAATTGCATCTCTCGCATATGTTAGTGTTTTGTGGTAGGAGGAGAGGGTTGTCTGTGTACATGAGGCAGTTGTAACATTGCCTCAGGATACCCAAAGTCACCAACTGGACTGGAGAGTGCACCTGAATTTGCCCTTTGGTCATGCCTAAATAGTAGGGTGAGCTGCTTAGTCACTTGGTTGGTGAGGGGTGAATAAAGAGCCTTGCCCTGCTGGGCAATCAGTGTCAGGGTATATCAGTGCTTGCTATTAGGTCTGAGCAAGTGCTGGGCTGTAAGATGCTTTTTGAGTGCTTAGGTTGAGAGTTAGACTAGTTTCAAGGGAAAAACTGAAGAGGAGTCTTAGTGGAGCTGGGAATAATTTAACAGTAGCTAACCGGCACTGCCCGGTGCACAAAACTGTGCAAACAAGGTTTTTATAGTAGGGAAATGAAAGAGACAGAAATTAGCCCAAAATGGCCAATAAACTACTAACTTCTGGGCTGGAACCACTCCTCCAGGGACAGATACATTGCTCACAGCTCCCCTCTCTCACAGGTGAACAGAGAAACTTTCTTCTATCCAAGTAAGGTATGGGCAACTGAGAAGCTAGTATCACAGCCCTGAATTCAGCACTAGCCTGAAAACTGGACTATGCTAGCTAAGAAAGGTGGGAAACAAGGATTTTTTTTGTTTGTTTTGTTTTTTTGAAAAGATAAGACAAAAACAGTAAAAAATACACTTAAAACAGTTTAAATGACTACAAACAATCAGAAAAGGCTATCGCACTTTACCCACACTACTCTAACCCCACAATGGTCAACCCCCAACCGCAGTAATTCAACTTTTGCTGCCATAAATGTTAGTGTAAGAAATAAGACTGCTGACCTACATTCCCAGATTACCCAAGATAAGCCTGATATTCTCTGCTAGAACTGAAACTTGGCTTAAACCTAATATAAACAACTCTGAAATTATGACTCCTGGCTGTAATATCATCCATAGTGACTATATACAGAGGAAATGTGGTGGAATTGCACATTTCCCTTAAAACAAAGCAATAACAAAATTCAGTTCAGCAGAGCTTCTTATTACTTTCCTTAAAATAAACAATTATAAACAAATATGTATTACTGTGCTTTACATCCCTCCTGGCAACAATACAGCTATACTGGAAGATATCCAACATTGGGATACCATAACATTTCAACAGAAAAAATACTACTAGGTGATATGAATATCAGGTTGTTGGACAGTACTTGTATGGTTTCATACAACTAAATAATAGCCCCATGTGTTATAGCAAGACATCTAATTCCCTATTTGACTAGATCCTAGTATCGGACCTTTGCAAATACTCCACCACAGGTACAATGTCAGACTCTCTCAGTGATCATCTCCCAATCTATACAATCATACATGTCACACATTCATTTACCAGCATGTTTATAAAACAACACACACCCTTTCCAAGTTTAACCCAGAAATGTTCATTACCGTCCTTCATATATTCATAAATGTTACAATCCAAATCTTCACAAAGGAGATGTTCATCCAAAGTACTGTCTGTCATGGAAAAGCATTTCAACACTTGAATTTTGAGGAAACCAAGTTTTACATAACACATTGCAAGTTTTTCAAGAGTATGTTGAGTTTAATTTAAGGAACAAAGTGGGCAAAAATATCTACAATATACAATTTGAGTGGTTTGAAGAGAAAAGGCCTAATTGAATTGTCGCCTAATAGAGACATGCGTATTATCAGATCAGATAAAGGTGGGACTTTAGTGATAATGGATAGCAGTAAATATAACAAAACAATGGAACAGTTGTTATCTGACTCACTGTTACAAAAAAAATAAATAAATAAAATTCAAGTGTTGAAATGCTTTTAAATGATAGATGCATGGATCAGATGAACTTTTCCTTTGTGTGGATTTGGATCGTGACATTTATGAATGTATGAAGATTGAGTTACCTCAACTGGTGAAACTATTTGGAATTCCCAAAGTACACAAAGATGCCATGAATCCACCTTTTAGACCAGTGGTATCAGCAGAGAAATACAATACTGAACAGATTTTAGGGTATCTACATTATATTTTGAACACAATAGTTTAATCCTCAGACTTATATCTTTAAGATTCATGGCATTTATTGGAATAATTAAAGAAACATCAGGCATGTTTTGCAGATTGGCATTTTGCATCTTTGGATGTTGTATCTCTTTATATGTATATAGATCAACAAGATAGAATAGAAGCCATAAGGGAATATGTGACATCTTTCTCAAATTTGAATGTGAGCAGTATAAACACCATATGTTTGTTATTGCCTCTGGTACTGGAGAACAAATTTTTCTGGTTTGATGGAAACCTTTATAAACAGAAAAGTGGTGTTGCAATGGGTGCCAAAGTTCACCAGCCTTTGCAAATTTGGTAATGGCACTTTGGGGGCAAGAGAAGTTAAAACAACATCTGTTATTCAACAAAGTGTTTTTATCGACGACATCGACAGTTTGGTTTTCATATGGACTGGAAAACAAAATTAATTTAATTTGCTTCTCAATGACTTGAACATGAGTACACATTTTTTGAAATTCAATAAAGTTGGTTTTGGCAATTCAATTAATTATCTTGATGTGACCTACCTTTAGTACAAGAGAAGGGATGCATTCAAAGCCAGATTTACAGTAAAGGTAGTTTGTTTTGTCAACCAGTATTTACCCAAATGCAGTTTGCACCCTCAGCACATGATGAAAAGTATTGTAAAGGATCAATATATCAGTAGATTGACTAATGGTGATGAATGTTTCAATAGTGAACTTGTTACTCTAAGGGGTTACTTTGTTGAACGAGTTTACACCAGTGATTGGTTAAATAACATTCAGCAAGAAGTGTTATTACTCAGAATGGACAGGGCAAGACCTATCCTATATAAAGTTGAGCTTCAATTATCATCAGATTCTTCAGCCATGTCTTTAGTCCAGAATAACAACAAGACTGGTTTTCGGAATGCCTTTCCCCTTCCTATATCTACAGATATGAACATTATAAAAAACATCCTGACAGTTAATTGGAATGTATTCTGGGCAACAGAGATATTTCTCAGATTCTAAACAGTTCAAGTATTACATTGAGTGCTCATAACATGGCTTTTACTTCAAAGAAAAGGTTTGCCTGCACTTCCATTGGGGCTAGTTTATTTGGCCTTATGTGACTCATGTTCAAGTTTTTGTATAGATAAAACACTGAGATGTTTAAAATGTTGGATCTATGAACACAATTTAGGCATCAAAAAACACTATACAAACAATGCATTGGCTAAACATGCTTTGATCTGTGAAAGGTTTAGGAAGTATACAATCAGGGTTTAGAAGGTGATTATAAGGTTTGCCTGGAATGCTGCGAATCTAGATAGCAGATAGCATGTATAGCAGATCGACCTCCAGGATTAAATGATATAATCAACATAAAATGTTTTATTTGGGAGAGAATCATTAGTTCTGAATAAATGCGTTTGATCTTGTCTGACTTTAGAAGCTAAGCAGGATCAAGCCTGGAGAACATATGAATGGAAGAACTTTTGGTAACATCACTTTTTGACAATGGATTTTATCATTGCCTTTTTCCACTAATCAAAAAAAACAATCAAGATCTATGATGGGTTCTATTTTTTGATTGGTAAAAAAAAGCCATTAAGACCTATGATTGGCTTGCTTTTAGTGTATAATGATTGGTACTGAATACCAGGAAATGTTTCTTTTTTGTGATTTTTGAAACTAATTAAAATATTGTATTTCATTGGGTGCATGTGCTTTGAATGGTAGTTGACTGGTTGTGCATGTTTTTGACAGAAAGCCTGAAGAGTATTTAAATCATATGGATACATTTTGTAAAAAGATTCTGAGGAAGCTCTCTAGTAAATACATTAAAGAACAAAATCACTTAAGAACGAAAACACTTAATCTTAGAAGGACTCTCATAGTTTGTTCTTTGGAACTTATTTTGTTTCAATTCAGTTTTGTTCGACACTGTTTTTGTTTGGATTGATATTTCAATCCCAGCCCTATTTCTGTGGTAATACTACACTTGGGTTGTTGGTTTCTTCTTTACGTCTTTGTTTCTGCTGCAAATCATTTAAATCTTTCCCTTATTCTCATAGCTTCACCATGGCTGTATTTTGGGGAAATATTTCTCAATAATTAAGTAAGGTGCAACTGCCTAATATGGCACAAAAATACATATGTAACAGGATTTTTTTTTTTTACTCCATGAACATAACTTACCACTACCTTCTGTTTGTTATTAAATTTATGCTCATACATATAGATTTTTTTTCTGACTGAATCCATTAAACAGTGTACTTCTTTGACTTCAAAAAATATCATATATGTCACTAATTCAGTTATTGCACAGTAACATATCTAGTAGATTATACAGGCAGATATGCATGGCCCCACAATTCACACATGTGCAAGGAAATGTGCACGTAGTACTGCTATAATGGTGTATAAATATATAAAGTGAAAACAAGTGGGAGTGGTTTTGGAAGGTGTCTGATTTGTGAACGCATGCTCATTACAGTGTGGTATATATGAGTCTGTGTTAACTGAGCTAAGAAGAATAAAACATATATCTGTCCAACAGGCTCAGTATTGTGCACCAGCTACACATGTTCGTAAGTTCATGAATACTTTCATGTATTTTTGGTAGTTGGCACCAAGATGCAATGGTATAACCAGCACTTTTCACAAGTGCGTGCTCTGTGCCACTGGCTAGCAGATTATTAGAACTTTTACAGGCTTTTATTTCAGTTTCAAGGTGTCCTTATAGGGACACTTTGTTCTGGAAATGGAGAAGGCAAGACTGTATGCAAGAAGGGAGATGGCAGTCAAGGAACACTAAAAGGATAGAATTAAGAGGGTTGTGTTGGAAGAGGTGGGAGAGGATGGTTATGTTTTTCTGTTCTGGCTGAGATAGAACCCATTTTTTCCAAGTAAATATATATTTAAGTGAATCTGGGTAAAGAAAAAGGTTGGGGTGTGTATGAGAGAGGGTTAAGGAAGAGATGAGGGTAATAAGAGAGACAAGACATGAATGTTATGTTGGGCTCAAAAGTGAACGGAAGACGGACATACAGATGGCAGACAGACATAAAGAGGATTGTGATGAGACCCCTGCAGCAAACAACATGCTGATTTAGACAGCCTCACTGTGTTCATTGCCTGTGATGTTCCTGTGCAGTGGACCTCCCCCATTTGGTGGGTATCAAGGATCCTGGTTTCCTGTGGTAAGAGTAGACCTGGAAAGTGAGTCTTGTATCTTGTCTTTGGTACAGACCCCACCACTTCTCCACAATCTTATTCTGTTTCCAGACAGCCATGCCTTAGGGTGCCCATAGAGGTGGAGCCAACACTTCAACCTTGTGCAGCAAGCCTGGTACAGGAAAGGGATGGTGGTAAGCAGCCAAAGCACCCCTGATGCTGTTGCATCTGCAGAAGGAAATATAAAAAGAACTTGTAAGTATTTCATAGCAAGCACCTTCATTTAAGTATTTCATGGCAAGCACCTTCATTTCACACAAAAAATGAAAGCAGTGGTTGTTCTGTGCTTTTAATGTAGTAGTAATAAAATGTATGATGATCAGTGTATCATACCAATGAAAACTGGTATGTACATGTTCTGTTAGAGGTCGGTTTGCATTGCAAAAAATGAAGAATTGACCAAAGAAATGCATACAGTTCTGAAATATATGATTGATACCATCACATATACTTGTGGTATTCTCAATTATATTTCATATGTTTGTAATATGCCACTACCATAACCACTCCCATAACACTTATTACAGAAGTAATCTATATTTCCCAACTTATGTTTTTGCTATAGCTAAAAACCCTAACAGTATATATGGGCTCCTTCTTGTGATTGCATATTTTTATTTTTATCATTCATTTCTTGTTGATGAGAAATCATGCTTATGGGGTCAGGGGGCAACCTTTGCCTTTCTTCCCAGTTTCAATCTGTGGTTGGCAGAGAACTCATCACAGGCTGTATAAATAAGAACAACAGCATGCAAACATACAATTTTGCTTCCCTAATTCATATGTATCTTTTATAACTTTATACTGTCTCGTAGTGGATGTCCTGTCTCTTAGTTGTGGAGTAGATGCTATCACTGAACTCGGTGAAGTGATGACATCTGTATTTGCACTACTATGCACCATGCACAAGCCTGCCAGAGGGGTTGCAGAGTTGCTGCCATGGGCTGGCCACTATCACTATCACCTCTGCAGAGGCAAACAAAAGAAGGATCTGCTCTGTCATTTAGGCTGTGAACATTCTGCACACAGTAACAGGCTCATATTGAGGGTCCTCCTAACATATCCAGGCAACAGGGATGGGAACACACACTTAATGACTATCAGGTCTGAGACAGGGTGGTGTTTAAATCACTTCTTAACAGCTCTGTGTGAGTTACAGACTGCAATCATTATCTAAGAATAGAGTGGATAGCCCACTTTACCTGGAAAACAAAACTGGGAGGGGGGCATATTAGAAAGGGGAGCTCAGTCCTCTCTACCTATGTCACTACACAGATGGAGAAATAACTGTGGTTAACAACTGTATAATAGTCTGGCCTTGCTAGCTAGGTGACTATGAGGATGCCTACCATGCAGGAAGTGGAAGTATAGCAAACTTGTTTCCTGTATCTGAAAATCATGGTCAGAACCAGGACGCTTTGCTGAAAATCTACCAGGCCATTGATGGAATGGTAAACTTTCCAGTTGTGATGCCTCTCACCTCATGGCCCAGCTGAGGCCCTTGTAGCAATATGGATAAAATCTGAACTCCTCAGGAAAGCCTACCATTCCTTAGATAGCACTCAGGGTACTGACTCGATCCTATGGTGACAATGGCAAGAAGATATTCTCTTCCACATGGTCAGGATTATATCAAGAAACTGCTGCAATATCCTTGAGGGACAAGCCTCTGACATCCCCACTATATCCTCAGTCTGTCTCTGAAAGGTCCCTGTGGCAAGTATAGTAAGTAATATGCATACTGTGGTATTCATGCAGAAAGGAAGGCCTCACATTCCCTCAGTTCCCATTTGCAGACTATGCAAGCTAATAACCAAAGCCCTTATTATATTCCTGCCCTCTAAATATATTCAGTCCTGTTTTGTGAAGTTCCTGTGGGTTATTATCTGCCTATATCTCCTCCTTGGTCAGTGAGTGCCACTAAGCACACTGGGTTTGGCACTGTATAGACAAGCAGAAACACCAAAGCTTGCAGCATAACTGAGCATCGTTACTGATTGCTAAGTGACTGTAAAAGTCATGGATTCATTTTTTTCAACAAAAGTGCACATGGTGCATTCCAATGCCAAAAAATGGGTATGAATCACAAAAGATAAGAAGGCAGCCTTATTTACATAAGCTAGACAGCTTCATTTGCATAAATTATTTGTACCTTTGTATGCACATTTTTCTTTTCCATCTAATTACTCGCTCATTTGTATGACTGTCAGTTTCTAAGTGCTTTGTACAGCTTATGTCTCTGAATTGTGCACACTATGAATATGACCTATAGACTTTACAAAACTTTCATCACGTCCCATTAGAACTTCATTCTCAGAGCACATTTTAGACATTTACACAGTCCAGACAAATGACTGTCACTTTTTTTTTTAATTTACTGATTGCAAAAGAACTAAAAAAAGGCTCTCCTTTTTCAAATAGGCATAGTGCAGGGCTGGCCTTTAGATAATTGGTGCCCTAGGCAAAAGGACTCCACATCCACCCCCCCCCCCCACACACACACACACACACACACACACACACACACACACACACACACTACTCAGTGCCCCCATCCTGGTCTACCTACAACATCCAAATGACTGACTTTTTATCTTCTTTTTTTCTCACAATTTGTCTTACTCTTCAGTTTTTCCTGTACTCATTCAACATATTTTAAATAAACCATTTCTTTATTACAAAAAACAAGAAAAACAAAAAACAAATACTGGAAAAGCACCACTGCTAGAGTGGTGCTCTAGGTGGCCACCTCGCTGCTCTATGCCTAAGGCCAGCTATGGCACAGTGCCATAAAATCTCAACAGCAACAAATACCTTACAGCAAAATATTTAATACCAGTGTTTTATAGAACATGCAGTACACCGACAAAAAATATGCCAAAACGTAATATCCCAAAAAACAGTAAGACACTCCAAATCTCTCCTCAGAAACACACATGCATGGAAAACAAAAGTGGTCATAATTTATTGGGGAGAAAGCTGCCCCAAACATGTAAATGTCAGTTCTATGATCATACAAACATGGGGAAGGGAGAAATCTCCCTGAAGAAAAGAATTTCTGGTGGTGTTCAATGAGAAATACCTACAGTTATTTCCTGTTCTTACAATGCCTTGCCAAAAACAGACCACACCTCTCCAATTAATAGCATTAATTAATTCAACCACACATATTATTCCACCCACAATACTATTTGAATATACATGAATCAACTTGTTGTGAGCTTGGAATATTCTGCATTCAGATCAAATGAATATTTGAGATATTGTACTTACACACACACACACACACACACACACACACACACACACACACACACACACACACACACGCACACATTTTATACATATAGATATATATAACCCTGTGGATAATTTTTGTTTTCAAATGATGCTTTAGTTACTGGTCAAGTCTGTATTGTTTTAACTCCTGTTTTTCTAGGCATCTTACTATGATGTATATGTGGGTTTTGTAGGGTTTCAGGTTTTATTAATTTGAGGTGTTCCTAGTGTCCCTAGGGTGCTTGCTGATAGTTTTGTAATAATTTGTCTTTTTTGTGATTATGGGACAATGTGGTAAGGGTGGTTTCCTTTACCTATACTGTTGTGTCAGCATTGCAGGTAGCATATAATTAGATCAAAGGATGTGGAGGTTCAGCCCCACCCTCCTCCCCAAAAAATGGGATGCACTACATCCTGCAGAATACTTGATAAAGGATTTCCGACTGGAAACAGACTGCCTGCCTTGCTTGGATTACTTTGGAATACTTAGTTATTCTGTACAATATTTCATATTTTATATATATATATATATATATATATATATATATATATATATATATATATATATATATATATATATATATATATATATATATATATATATATTTTTTTTTTTTTTACTTAAGACGAGTTTAAGTTCGCTACTTCTACTACTATTGTCTGATCTGATTAATATGCAGTGATTAACTAGAGATATATGGACTGAAAATCTTTCACACAGATAGGTTTCTTACACTGTTTTGTTTTTGGACCCACCATACTTGTTTAATGGGTTGTTTGAGACTTCGGGGATACCACGAAGATTACTTGTTTTTTTTTTCAAAATAATTAAATGAATACATGCATTTTTATATCTTCAATGTATTTGGGAGAGACAGTATGTTTTTGTTTTAATGCAGTGCATTTCAACTTGTGCGAAGGTTGACAATCTGACATACACTCATTGATACAGAGATAGATATAGCAATAAGGCTTGTGCTCATTCACTATATTGTCATTTCTGAAAAAAAGCAAGAAATATGTTCCAATATTGTCATTTCTAAGCCCTACTTTCAGTTTTAAAAATCAAATCAAGCATAAATGTGGCACCCTTATACATTACTTAAATGTCCCTACTGGACAGGGGGCTTGGCTGTTGACTTGTCGTAACAAGGGGGTAAATTTTTGGCTGACTTGTCAGAACAAGGGATAAATTCTTGGCTAGGCTTTTAAGGGCCTCAGAGCCAATAGCCTAGTAACTTCCTATGATCCTATAGCAAGAAAAAATTTCTGATGTTCTAATGACATAGGTGTCTGTCTGATTGCAACTCAAAAGTTTGATTCCTCATTTGATTGAATTGCTTTTTGAGTGCATAAAAACAAAAGAATATAAAAATGAGTGAATTGCATGATTTATTTTAGTTTTATATTTTTAGGAGTGTGAGGAAAATTAATGTTTGGCAGATTTTTTTTTTTTTTTGTCTGTGAAGATGTGGAAAATCGTGTTGTAGGAGCTGGTGTGTATGTTCAAGTGTTGGCAGGTTAGGGTTAGGTAAGGGAATAAATTCAGTGTTTTGTGTGTCCTGTGTCCTTTTGTCTCATGTAGCAGTATTGCTAGGGGAAGGGTTTTTAGTACTGTAATGGGTAGGGTCAGGGTGAGTAGCATGGCTAAGGTTAGCACATATAAATGAGGTGTTGCATGTGGGGGGGCAAAGCTGGAATAAGAATGAATATTGGTATAATAACAGCTGACCATGAAACCAGATGATTGCAGAGTATGTTGGGAACGAAAAATCTTGGCACTTTGAATGGAAAGACTACAAGCTAAACATAACATTCAACGTGAGAAGTCTTGTGGTAATTCAGATTATGACCTTGCCATGCAAGATGAAATCTCTGCCGTAATGAAGTCCAATTTAAATATATGATGAATTTAGAATCTAACAGATTTTACATTTACATTGGTTTTCTCATGACACAGACTACTGCAAAATCTTATTTAGACCTGTATAGTCATATAATCACTGATAACATCATATGAATGTGATACATCATTCTTATATTCAGTCAGTGTGAGTTGTGCCATAGTTTCCTACTGTGAGGTCCAAGGCATCAAAGAACTTCCAACTGTGAAACTTTAGAGCACTGCTAGATGGTTTACTAGGCATGCCACATCCCTTAAGAAAAGCAAGAAATAATGCCACACTTACAGCTTTCACTAACTAGTTTTTGTAGTCTTAAGTCTCTTTAGTTTCTCAAACATTCTTATCATAACTACCATGACCAAAATAAAATAAATAATGACTGCTTACTGCAATGTATTCCACTAATACCTCAACTTCATAATCTTTTAGGGAGAAAGTAAATATTTGTTTTAAACTTGTTTATGCATTTTTGTTTATTCATTTTCATCTGTATGCTTCTATATGTTGCCAGCTAAGGATTTTTTTATCATGTTTGTATGTTTCTTTCATGCTCTTCTAAATATTGCTGAGTTTTTTCATTCTGTATGGTTCTATAAGCTGCAAAACAATTTTATTAAATAAAGTAGTTTAAAAGGATTAATCATGAAAATGTAACTGCAATTGTGTTTATAAATATTTTTTGCTGTCAGAACCACTTGTCTATCTGTTTAAAGGGGAGGTGCTGAGGGTAAGGGGCTCAATGAAGGGTTGTAAAATTTGGTGCTGTGTTCCTTCGCCAGTTTGGTAAGGTAACATTGCTTCCCAAACTCTCACCCTCTTATTAGGGGGCATTTGTGGGGGTGGCCTGCCCCTCTTTACTTTACCCATGATTTCCTGGGCCAGTTGGTGAATGGTTGTATGGTATAGCATGCTGCTCCTTAATTAGTGGTCAGGTACTTATCAGAGCCAGGACAGATGTGCATGTCGGGGGAAGGACTGTAGAGTATGCTAGCCAGCCCTGCTGGTGGTATTTTGCATATGTTTGTCACTGGAATTGGTAATTGCATTTTACACTGGTTATTGCTTGTGTGTTTAATATAGTTTGGTCACAATAGCGATACATTTAAGTGTGTTACTGCCACTGGTATTAACAAATAAAGTTACGCAGTTAGAAGGATTCACTGAACCTAACTTTTTTTTTAATCAGTATCTTAATCTTCTTTGAATTACAGCCATAAACTGATCAGTAACATTCTTTTATATGACTAGCATACTAGCATTACCTAATGCTTCTAACTCATTCAGAGAGTGCAGTAAGAAGTCATCTACAATTTATTATAAATCATGTACAAATGCTGCCACAAGACTTAGCTGTGCCCCATTCCATTGGGAAACTGAATTATATACCTCAGATGGAGGATCATAAAGACAGAACAAATATTATTTGTTACCATTTATTAGTTGATGGTAAAAGTATCCTCTATGAATGACCAGTACGCAGTCATAAAAAAACAAAATTGCTTCCTCATGACTGACCTAGAACATACTTCCATGCAGCCACCATAAGTGTAGTTGGAATGAAGAAGCCCAGTCCTTGCATCCAGTGTATGGTGTGGGCCACCTGCTCCCTTATGTGTTTTATCTCCATAGTCACAGACGGGGAAAGAAAATTGTCTCATACAAACACTAATCCCGCAGTTTCTGGAGCTGTAGCATTCAACATCTAATAAAAATGTTAATTTAAGCAATTATGGATAGGTGGTTAGAATTCTAGAAACATAATAAGTCCAAATTTCTGAGTGCAGTAGTTAAGGCAACAACTACACAAACACTACCACTCCAAAGCTGGCTCAGATGGTTCTAGGCCATAAAGACTCCAAAAATACCATGAAGAAAAATCAAATAAAAACTTATTTTATTTGTAGTGCAAAAGGAATAAGGACTTTATCAGATTCAACAATAAAATAACATTAAAAGTGCTTATATAGATGTAAAAATGTGGTAAAAGGAAGTGATGTATTGATTAAGAACTCTAACTATTTAAAGAAATGGGTACATTACAACATAAATAACTTGTACCAAAGTAGTACATTAAAAAATCATTTTTCAATAAATGAAAAACATATAACAGTTGCATGTTAAAATACACATTGAAATACATGTGAAAAGTATGTTTAAAAGGGTACGTATCACTTCACCTAAAACTCATTTCACCTAAACTCATTTCACTGAGACCAAATCACCTAAAGTTCATTTTACCTAAAACTCATTTCACCTAAATCTCATTTCACTGACAAGTAGTATAATAAGGTAAGTCAAAGGTATATCTCCTTTTCCCCACTATAATACATTCCTGTTGTTAGTATATATAGTTAGGGGGTGGGGGGCACAGCTACATTGGAGGGTGTGGGGGGCATGTCCCCCCACTTATTTTGGTTTTATGTTATCTGGTTTTGTTTTATATTATTTGCTAAAAGCTGACTAGGTGGGGGGCTGTGCCCCACACACCCCCCCTTAATATATATACTAACATCAGGATCGCACTACAGTGGGGAAAAGGACATATACCTTTGAATTGCCTTAGAGTACTACTTGTCAGTGAAATGAGTTTTAGGTTAAATGAACTTTAGGCGATTTGGTCTCAGTGAAATGTGTTTAGTTGAAATGAGTTTTAGGTGAAGTAATACGTATCTGTTTAAAAAGGTGTGTATTAAAATATATGTACTAAAAAGTGCTGTATGAAGTGTTTTGTTATGTTGTATCACTCAGGCTCTAAGTTCTAAGATAGGTTTGAGCGGGATGTAATCGTTAATACCTGAGGGGTTACTGGCATTAAGCCTCAACTGCCACTTAGTGTTACCCACCCCTAAGATTAACAAATACTTTTTCTAGAATAGCAAATTTAAAGGTGTGACAAGTTTGGTTATTCATCAAGTGCCTGTATAAGGCACTATGTGTATTCTTCTTTCTAATGTTATACATATGCTCATAAATTCTATTCTTTAAAGGTCTTTCAGTTTTCCTGACATAAAATGCCGGGCATGTGGGACACAAGGCTAAATATACAACATTATGTGTGTTACAGTTCCCTTTCTGAAACTTAATTTTAGTCCTATTTATAAGTCCAGAAGTCAGAGTGACAACACCAACTAACAGGTGTCGAAAAATGAAGTTTCTTGAGCGCTTCCATCTCTAAAATACAAGGTTTCTTCAGAATAAATATAAAACCAAATACATATGTTTAAATCCACTCTCCTCTAAAATGATATGCTAATTCAACCCTAACACACCCCGTCCTATTTTAAAAGTATTAAAGGCAAATCATTCATAAAAAATACAAACCCACATCTATTTAAAATTAAACCCTTTGTCATACAAGGGATTGTGTACATTAAATACAGAATGCTGATTCAAGTTTTAAGACAGGACAAATTGAAATTCTATCATTAAGGCCAGGGAAAATACTGGCATTCATCTTAACCTGCCATTTTGTTTCCAAAAATTCCAAATAATCATCAAATGGACCCTCCCTTTGTCCTAGTTCAACATGATCAATAATACAAAATTTGAAGAAATGGGTAGGATATTTTTTGATTTGCCTAAAAAGGGCATTTGTTTCATTCTTATTGTTTATGTCATACATGTGTTGATAAACTCTCTGTTTTATAGCCCTTTTGGTCTTGCCTATGTAGAACCCATCACAGGACTGGCACACCACCACACAAACTACCCCTTTAGAGAAACAATAATACTTCTTCTTAGGTTTAAGCACACCAAAATTCCTAATGGTGATCTGTTCCATGTCTACCATAACTTTACACTGAGGACATTTCCCACATTTGAAACTCCCACCTTTTCCACTATGGAATTTTTGGAAACAAAATGGCAGGTTAAGATGAATGCCAGTATTTAACCTGGCCTTAATGACAGAATTTCTATTTGTCCTGTCTTAAAACTTGAATCAGCATTCTGTATTTAATATACACAATCTCTTTTATGACAAAGGGTTTCGTTTTAAATAGCTGTGGGTTTGTAATTTTTTATGAATGATTTGCCTTTAATAATTTTAAAATAGGAGGGGGTGTGTTAGGGTTGAATTAGACTACTATTTTAGAGGAGAGTGTATTTAAACATATGTATTTGGTCTTATATTTATTCTGAACAAGTCTTGTATTTTAGAGACGAAAGCACTCAATAGACTTTATTTTTCAACAACTGGTGGTCAGTGTGGTCACTCTGACTTCTGGACTTACAAGTTCTTTGTGGTTGTGTCTTTTTAGTCCTATTTATGTTAGCCAACTGTACATCAAAAGTCTCACAAATAAACCCACACTTGTTACCTGAACCACATTTTCTTATACCTTGGGGACCTTTACTACAGGCATTTCCTGGAAGATCTTGAGTAACTAGTTAGCATAGTCTGCACCCTCTAAATGTCTCATTAGCATCTGTGGTGGTGAGCAGAGATGGCCCACAGTTAGGGCTGTCTCTATAATGGAAATGTTTACTGCGAGGTACCATTAGGCTAACACCTCAAATCAACCTTTCTGAATTGTTCTCATTTGTTTTATATGTTGTAAGAAAAGGAGCAAACTATATTATTTATTAAAACTAATAAAATGTGATATTTCTGTATCCTCACAGTAAAAATCCAAGCTATATAAATCAATGTTATGAGTCTTTGTGGTATTATCAGGCATTTGACATGTTAAACTTCAGTCAGAAACAAATCCAGTCTGCCTGTGACCCATGCTGTGATTATTAAAATGCAATAATAGGTCAGTTTTAGGCACAAATGCAGTGTAAAGGATAAGTAATTCTTACATGAGTTATTGAGTGCAAGGTGACCATAAAAATAAATAGCCTTGAACGAGAAAGAGGTTTGAATTATGGTTGTGTTAAAAGATTTTTATTACACTATGGATTGATTCCTGCAGTGCAGTTTGAGAGTTTAAATGTGAAATGCACTTCAGCAGCAATGATCTTTGACCAAATAGACAAATCAGTGCTGTAATCTCAATTTACATATTGTTAAAGCACATACTTTCAGAATGCATTATATATGTTACATGCAGAAAATGTTTTAAGCTGAATTATATGTTACATGTTAGAATTCAGGTGATGACCATCTTCCTTCCAGAGCTGCCTTTCATAGTATTGCGCAGTTTGCTACCAAAAGATTAAACTGAATTAGTTGCCTTTCAAGAAGGAATTAGCATCAATATTTCCAGCTGATGCTGCACAGTGTCATACAGCAAGGAAAGTGCAGACATTTGAAAATTAAGGTGTTTGTTGTACAAAGATGCAGTAAAAAATGCATTTACAGATCAGAGTAGTGGAAGGAACATGAGGAATTACAGTTTAGAAACAAAATGTAACAAAGACAATTCACCGTAGGACATGAAGGCATACTTTAACCTATTCAATATTTCAGCACATAGTCAGCAAATTGAAAAAACAACTGCTTTGCATTAAAAGCAGTACAGTTAAATGTAGGAATGAAGGTTTTTAATATGTGAACTACAGTTAGTACACTTCAGCAACAAATATAAAAATTTACACTTAAATGCCTCCAAAACAATTTTCCTTCCTAAATCCAACTTGAATCTTAAAAACTCTTGGAATTATAGGCCCATCACTCTTATTAACCTCAGCATGAAGATCTACGCTTCATTCCTAGATAACAATTAAACCTATTGTCTCTATCACTATCTCCACTGAACAACTAGAGTTCACTCAGAACAGACAGACCTTTGACCACACTCTTCTCCTTGACACCCTCTTAACCCTTTCTACCACTAATCACAACCTTATATATACTCTGACTATCAATGCTTCTAAAGCCTTTGATAGACCGAATGTAGAATTCTTCCTGTCTACTCTCCCTAGATTCCTCCATTTTTCATGCAATTCATTAAAACTCTATAGTCCAACACCCACATATTCCAACATCCACGCTATCTTACAAATCAATAACAACCTTTCTTCTCATTACTAGTGTCTAATTATTTCTATATAATTGTGCTGTTACTGGTGGATAGAATCACATTAGAGAACCACGACAGATTGCTGCTCGCTATATTTTTATCTGTAACTGCATAACTGTTTGGGGTTTTTTTTTTCTAATGTTCTTCCAATTGGCTCAGTATCTGCATATGCTAAGTAGTTGGTTCAAGACATTGTCCTGCATTCGGTAGCTATTTGCTCAGTGTGTTCTTTATAATATTTATAATATATATTTACCATCTCAAAAGGGCTTACTCCTCTCTGTAGTCTTCTTTTCTAGACCTAACACCACTCTTAAGTATTCAACTGCGGTACCACCTTTAACATTCTTGTAAGAAAAGCGCAGTCCGGGTCTGAACTGTCTGCAAACAGCTACAGTTAACTTTGAGTATGTGTCTACCTGTTTGAGCCAATATTCATTTTCCCCTGGAGAGCACTCTGCTTTGGCTTGTAAGCAGCACCCCCACCCCACACACACACACACACACACACACACACACACACACACACACACACACACACACAATCTTCCACTTTCTCTTATTCCCTTCTGTTAGCAAATAGTATCCATAACTGATCAATACTGTGTGTTTGTTAATTTAAACTATGACCACAGTAGCCTACTGATACAAGGTTATCCTGTTTTTCCACCTGAGAAATTAAAAAATGACTTACAGTTTCAGAGCAGTCCATGGTCAATTGTGATTGTTTCTTAACACATACTTGTCTTTGCTTTGTGATTGTTTCCAGCCCCCTCATACGAGCAACTAACAGGGTTTCTACCCGCTTTGCTCCCCACCCTGCCCCCTATTCCCTCCCGCCCCCAGTGGTCCCACCTTTATTGCACTCAAACCCCTCCCATCTTTCCAATAGCCAACCACAGTGCTAACACAACACTACCTCCTCCATCTTCCCACTACTATCACACCTCCTTAACTAACGTGTACAAGCATACCTTTCCTATGCTCACTGCATGCACTCTCCTTGCATATCTTACATCCTACCAAAGCTCCATCATTCCCCCACTCAACCACTACCACTGTACTACTACTCACACCACCACTCATGTCTCACCCACACTCAGCTCCCCTCCCACCAGCTCAAGAACCATCCCTATGCACCCCCCACATATTCTACCAACTATATTACTCAAACATAAAGCATCCCTACAACTTAACATAGTAACCCTCCCACCATACCTATTACCCACAGAGCACAATCATAAAGTTTCCCTTATAAACAAACACATTCAAAAACTGAGAAAACTAATAATCTCATGCATATCATAACTAGCCCTAAGTGGAGACATCCACCCCAACCCTGGCCCTACCATCTCCAACCCCAACCCTCATAATCATACTAGAAACCACAACTTCTCCCATATTACAGCCAATAGAAAGCCAAGTGACTTCCTTCTACTAAGTCTAGATATTAGAAGTATATCCAGCAAAGTCCATGAACTCCATGCCACCATAGACTTGTACTCCCCAGATATAGTCATCCTGACAGAAACCTGGCTAAAACCTCACATTACCAGTGAGCAAATACTCCTTACAGGTTACGGCATACTAAGAGTAGACCGGCTAAACAAAAAAGGAGGTGGTGTAGCTATAATATTTAAACAGCATCTAAACATTCAGATCTTAAAATCATCAGCTCCACAAATAGGCAATGAAGAAATAATATATACCAACCTCAAAATTAACCAAAACAAAACCACCAACATAATTGGATGCTACTTCCCACCTGGCCAAAACATCCTTCCACTAGAAAACCTCCTCAGCTGGTCTACGCACCATCTCCCCCAAGAAACTATCATCTTAGGTGATTTCAATATTGACTGGCAATCATGTTCTGGCAACAATCCAACCCATCATGTACACCTTCATGGCTTCACCCAACTAATCCAGTCACCAACCAGGATAAATAAAATCTCCAGCAAGCACACTACCCTGGATTGGATACTAGTCAGTAAGAGCCCCCACCCATATATAACAGGCTGCTTATCAGATGGCCTCAGTGATCACTCCCCAACATTCCTACTCAAAAAATACCTATACCAAGCTAAACCTGTCATCTACTATCAAATATGTAAAAAACTAAACTTTAATCAACTCACATTCATCTCATCCCTCAAAGAATGTAACTGGCATCCTCTAAAGTAGCTCAGTCTAGATGACGCAGTTGAATTTTTTAATACTACCTTCCTGAACATCCTTAATTACCACGCCCCCATAAGATTTTCCAGAACCAAAGCACAACCCTCCCCATGGCTACAGAAAACCACTAAGTCAGAAATGAAAAACAGGGATAAAGCCTGGGAGCACTGGTGCAAAACCAAAACCCCCTCAGCTAGACAGAAATTCCTAGAACTATGCAATAGAGTCAAAAAGCTAATAAAACAGGACAAATTCCAATACTACCAGTCTGCCCTAGACTCCTCACAACACAGCTCCAAACAATTCTGGTCCTCCATAAACTCCATCCTCCACCCAGGTAAAGTCAGTACCCTCCTCCTAACATACCTCACTCCTCAGAAAATATTGCTACCTCATTCAACACACACTTCACCCAAACCATACTATCACTAGCTAAACAACACAACCCCCCTCCACTCCAACCCACACCTTCAACTAGTAATCTCCGCACTGCCTTCTCTTTTTCTCCTGTACCTACCTCCAACATAAAAAAACTCTTAACTAAACTTAAACCCACCAAATTAGCAGCAGACAACCTCCCAAGTGAATACCTACAAATCGCAGCTGATGCTCTGGCCTACCCAGTATCCATCTTAATTAACCGATCTTTGTCAGAAAGTTAAGTTACGTTCCCACACTAAATTATCACATATAACTCCCCTCCACAAAGGCGGACCCTCCGCAGAACTAACCAAATACCACCCCATAGCTATTCTCTCTCCACTCTCCAAAATACTAGAGAGATGCATACACTCTCAGGTCTCAGACTACCTCCTTACATACAACCTCCTTTCCAGTACTCAGCATGGTTTCCGACCAAACCATAGCACCACCACTGCCTTACTCAACTTTACTAACACTATCCTTCAGCATAAAAACAATGGCTATCTCTCCTCTGCTACCTTCCTAGACCTATCTAAAGCATTTGACATGGTCCCACACAAACAACTTATCTTTGTCCTCAATAACCTATCCTTCTCACAATCAGTCACCAACTGGTTTCAGAGGTACCTGTCTGTCCGCCAACAATTCATTGTATGGCAGAATGACATATCTCCCCAACTACCTGTCTCCATAGGGGTTCCACAAGGATCCATCCTTGGACCCCTACTCTTCTCTGTTTACACCAATAAACTAGCCTCTGCCACTAAACATGGCACACTCATACAATACGCAGATGACTCGACCATCATCTACTCAGCCCAGTCCCTACCAAAACTGCAAAAAGTCACACAGGAAGCCTTTTCCTCTGTTGAAACATGGTTATCCGATGCCCAATTAATACTCAACCCAAACAAAACTAAACTACTCATCTTCCAACCCACCAAACATACTCAAAACAACTCTCACTTTAACATCACAGCAAAAGACAACACCACTATATATCCAACTGAACACACCAAATTGTTAGGAGTAGAAATAGACAATAAACTAAAATTTGACATTCACATATCCATGACCATAAAAAAAGTCCACAAAAAACTAGGAGCGTTATACAGAAATAAGCAATTTCTCACCAAAGCAGCAAAGATTTCAATAGCAAATTCCCACCTTATCTCCACCCTACTTTATGCCTCTCCAATATATACCAACCTAAGGCAATGTGATCTAAACAAACTAGAGACCTGCTACAACAAAATCGCCAAATTCGCCACAGGGGCATCCTACCATAGTCACCATTGTCTCTCACTTGCTGAACTGGGCTGGCTTGAACTCCCTCACCTCCTTCAGTGATATCAACTCTCACTCGCCCACAAACTAGTAAATCATCCACTAAATGTCCCATCCCTCCAGAATCTACTCCAACCCTATTGCACCACCAGACCACTAAGATCCAGCAACAAAAATCACCTGCAGATCACTAAAGCCAATAACTCTGCTGGTGAAGCACTATTCTCTTGTGCCATAGCCAAATTATGGAACTTACTCCCACCCACAATTACCTCCGTACCATCATGCACCCACTTCAAAACTTTACTAAAAGCACCTAAAACATGCTGGCTATGCCCTTGCAACTCCCACTCTAATATCATCCACCCCATCCAACCACTACCTTTCTTTCCACTCCACTAACTACCTTGATTATAGCAAGCTCAGATGCTCATAAGCCTAGTACTTATTATACAGCAGGAACTTCTCATTGTAACATTTGTTAATGTCTGTTATGTACTTCACAGATAAAGATTCTAGTTGTCTACTGATGTACTATGTTCTTCATCTGTAAATATGTTGTAAGTAATTGCTATGTTAAATTGTTAATCGCTATGTAATCCAATGTAACTACTGTCTGTTTATTTTACTGTGGAGCTTTTCTCCCCGGGCCTCTGCTGAAAATGGACCTACGTCCAGTCGGACACTCCCGGTCAACAAATTTAAATAAATAAAATAAATAAATAAATAAAATTGACATTAACAATGGAGCTAGACAAGGGTGTCCAATGTTGCCCTACCTATTTAACCTCTATATTGAACCTATTTTTCTGTTGATCACCCATAAAACCTTTCATCGTATTCCCACCCTCTACAATACTAAAATTCCATTCTCAGCCTTTGCTGATAACCTTAACCTCTATTACTCCCTCCCCAATTCTGACCTAACAGAAATACTAGACTCAATAGATAAATACTCGAAATTCTCCAACTATAAACTAAACTTAGAGAAATCAGCCATTTTTCCCCTGAAGCCTTTTTGCTGACTACCTAGCTGCTCCCCCCCCCCAAATAAAAATTAATGATTATTTACTGTATCTCGGTATTTCCTTTCACCAAGATGCCAACCAAAGCTATTCAAATAATGTCTTCAAACTACAATCTAACATCCATCAAGATTTTAACAGATGGGCAAAATTACACCTTCCACTTCTCACCAAAGCTGCTATAATCAAAATTAACAGTCTACCTCAGTGATCTTATGTTTTCAATGCATCTAACATAATAATTCACAGCAAATGTTTTAAAATGCTCCTCACATCTTTCTCCAATTTCCTATGGTCCCCCAAATCAATTCAGAATTAGTTATAATAGACTAACTCTCCCAGAAGATGAGAGTGGTTTAAGTCTACACGACTTCAAACTTTATTATGATATTATCAATGGTAACAAGATAGTAAAAATATCTGATTATGCTCCAAATTCATCTACCTGGTCTCTTACATGGGTAAAATTATACTATAACTACATCAAAACATTCACCTTTAACCCCAACGCTCTCCCCTTTCTAAATACAGAAAACCTTAATTACTATCAACCATAAAGCATAAAATAACTATTCTTCAGAAGATTTTCCAAATCTCTAAAACTATCCATTGCTTTTAATACCCTGCAACCATTCCCCCTCAACCCCAAACTTAGACTGAACAACAAATTGATCAACCTGGATAAATACCCCCTATCAGAGAATTAACTATAGCAGATCTTTTTCATCTCAGAAATAATTCATTATCCGAAATAAGACTACATATGTTTCTACCCAAAAGTTATACAATCATCTTAAGACAAATCCTTTAACTCTGCCGTACCTTGGAAGATACCTCTGTAAACCTAAATTATATTAAAGCCTTCAAATCTATATGGAACCTCCTCTTACTTAAGAAGAAAATGATTTCTAATTCATACTAAATTATTCTTTCTCTCCGAACCTAAAATTATTAAATGTTTTCAAACTACTGGAAAGACGAACCCTGGGATTCATGAAGCTCGGCGCAAGGCCGGCGTAAGGCTTGCACCAGCCATGCAGCGTATATATGGAGTAGTCGCGCCATATGCATATTAATGAAGGCGTGCAGCCACCACAGCCACGTGCATAGGAAACGTGCATGAGTGCAAGGGGCGTATCGAAGTTGTGCAGGGAGGTGTGACAATGTCGGCTGTCGAGGAGCAACCTAAACTGCTGAATATTATATTCCGCCAGCAATAGTAATCGTACCTATCAGTGTCCGTAGATACTGAAACATATGCAAAGCATAGTCCCTGCGAACAGAAAATGAAGAATCAAACACAAATGCACTGTAGGGAATAACGGGTCCCTACCCTTGAACAAATGACATGAAAAACGTGTGCCCGTAGACGAACGTAGTGTTGATAGCTATACCATGTGGAAGTGAAACGTATCATATGTTAGCGCGCCACCAGTAGGTACGTCCAGTCTAACGGAGAGGGTCACCAGCCGACCCATAATGTGAGGGAGGAAACATAGCTGTGCAGATGTGTCCATAACAAAATACACGAGGAGAAATGTAGATATATGTAGTGACCATATGTCTGAATCATATCCCACAAGTCATGTAATAGTCACATACAAAAGGTATGTCCGTATTTCACATACCAGATGTGACAGGAAATAGCATATGCATGTAAACGAAACAGAAGGAGCATATAAACAGCCATAACAATATGGACACATGTAGGCTGAAAGGAACTGTGTGATCCGTACCGTTGACCAAGATTACCACCTGTCCCACTTTGCGAGTGACAGTCCCGCTGTGGGCAGATGTGTCCTGACACAAACATGTAAAACTGGCAAATGTCCAGAGAATATAGGACATAATTCTTCCGTAGACGTCATGCAATAGTTGCATTAAACATTTTTCACTGAATGTATGTTATATAAATGTCATAACAAACAGAATAAAATACTGAAATGCTACAAAAATAAGCTTAGATATAGGCAAGAATTGTAAGTTCTATCTGCCGAACTGACCGTGGGTATGTGTCGGCCTGTAAAATATGCTGTGTTCACCGCAAATGTCACAGTAGGGTTGCCACCTTTTCAAATGGCCAAAGTGGGACATGTTTGGTACAGACATCAGATTTTACAGGCCGACACATACCCACGGCCAGTACAAAGGACAGAACGTAACTGTTTTGCCTACAGAAAAGCGTATTCTTGTAGCATTTTAGTTGCTTATTCTGTTTCTCATAACATTTAGGTATTTCAGATACAGAATAACTGTTTAATGCAACTATCACATAAAATATAAGAAATAATTTTGTCCTAAAATCTCAGGACATTTACCATGTTTACAATTACATGTCAGGATACAACTGCCCAAAGAGGGACTGTCCCTCACAAAGTGGGACAGGTGGTAACCCTATGTCACACTGTGGCCAATTGAAAAGGTGGAAACACAACAGTCGACTTTTCGGGAGGCATTGTCCACAACAGTCAGACATGTGTAAGGAATAGCTTGGACATAGGAAAAGGTGCCATCCTACCAATGAGTACAACAGGCTGGCAAAATCCGGAAGGCAGCTGTATAATCTGAACGTGTATGTGACACAGTCGAATGGGTAGTACCCGGATACACCAACCAAGTAATGAAAGTGAAGTATGGGCGTGTACCTATGTGCGTGAGGCATAGCATGTGGAAAGCAAACATGGCAGGGTAGTCCACACAACCATAAAGGTACACGACACATGTAGGGTAGTCAATGTGTAACTCTGGCCATGTCATGGGCCAACAACCAAAGTAGTGCTCTACGGGGTGTGAGGAATTTGTGTATGAGGGGTGGGTGTTTAATGGTAAATTCCTCAAAGGCGATACTGTGTCATATGCAGAAAAAGTGAACCGCAGGTATACGAGGGGGCAGCGGGTGAAGTGGAAAGAAACACAACCACATGTAGAAACAGCTGCAAGACAAGCAGACAGGCCATAGTGTAGAACACAATCCCACAAACATATGAATATGGAAATATGCGAGACAAATGTATAGATACGTCACCATCACATACCCACAGATGGGTCCTGATGGAACTGGCCATAACAAATGCAACACACCTGGATGCATAATGGCCTACCCAGCATACCCTCCACAACACACAACCTGCCACCATACCAGAACATCCACCAAATCCAGCCGTACTTGGTCCACTGGTTTGTTGCAGAAACAGCTACACACAGTGACCCCTACGCATATGTAGTAGGTATTGTCACCCTAGGCAGTGTCAGGATTGCAACCATGTATCCCCTGCATGTAAAACCCCCTGCACGTTTTCGTGAAGCCACAAAAATCTTCGTTATCTAACTTGTTTTGGTCTAGTCCTATTTTTGGGATATCCCTCATGGGATGACCAACTTGTGTAAATAGTAGAATGGGTATGATGACATGATGTCCAATCCAGTAGATATCTGGACACAAGTCAGAACGTGCAGTGGAGGTCCATGACACTGTCCAGCCCTAAGTGGGCATGCATAACCTACCACCCAGGATAAAATACCTTCCCGTGACGCACGTGTCCAGACATGAATAGGAGGGAGAATATAATGCACACATTTGCAAAGTGGAAAACGGCATGAGGGTGAAGAAGACACTCACGTAAACAGGTCAACCCTGATCAAGTGTGAGGGACACTGACTGTGTGCAGTCGTGACCGACCATACCTGTCAACCTGTGTGAGCAAGATATCTGGACAGAGCCGTGAATATAAGTGAGACAAAGGTCCAAAAACAGGGACAATCTGTAAAGATAGCTCTTAGAAACATAGACATTTGATAGAATAACAGTTTGCACATTGGCATTAATGTCTGGAGTATGAAGTCTGAAACCCAACTGTCTGTCAGCACATTCCGACTGCAGTCTTTAATTCTGAGATACTGCTGTGCAAGAACACAACAGCGTATTACAGAGGTCCGTGCCATGCCACTCAACTGTCCGGATATTCGCAGAATGGCTAGGGTCACCACCTGTCCCACTTTGCGAGTAGCAGTCCCTCTGTAGGCAGTTGTGTCCTGTGAAACAAATCAAGACATAGCAAATGTCCTGAGAGTTTAGGACAAAGTTATTTCCTAATTTTCTTTAATAGTCACATTAAAACAGTTATGTTATATATGAAACTTCTATATGTTATGTGAAGTAGCATAAGCAATTCAAATGTTACTAGAATAAGCTATTATATGTACAAAAAAGGTTAAAGTTCTGTACTATGCACGGCTGTAGGTATGTTTTGTCCTGGAAAATCTGACATCTTTACAGAACATGTCCCACTTTGGGCATTTGAAAAGGTGGCAACCCTAAGAATGACCACAGGTTCATCCCATAGTGTTGGTGTGTGCCTCCGACAATCTGCACCAGTGTGGTAAATAGCTGAGGATTGACGTCACTAAATAATGAGAAATATCCTGAGTTTAAGACTCCACAACCTGCAGAAAAGTCTTGCTAATGCAAAACCTAGTATTCTATCAACGTTCTAAGCTTGTAAGAGCTGTCGTTAAAATGTGTCCCTAATTGTCCCCCCATTGTGTAGGTTTTGCGCAGGTTTGGTGCTCTAAGAGGTTGAGAGGTATGGTCCATACATATTTACAGTAACAACCCTTCACACTTATGTAATGTACAACTGCATACCTGTAGTCACTTCATGTCCCAAATAATAATCCCCGTATGACTGTATACAGGTAATAGTCAAATGTGAATGGGAACACCCCTCACTGTGGAGTATGGACTGTAACAACCCCAACCATAATATGTAATGCCAACAGAATAAGCTGCTGACAGGTGCCCAAACACCTGTGTCTATAAACACAGGTAAAACTTCAAAATATGGAGATAATCCTTGTCCATATGCTTCGTCTGAAATTTGAACTCGGCCAGGGAAATTCCGTTCACCAGGTGGACAAGCCTAAACCCAGATCACTACATGAACACCCTGACATTCAAAGACCTGTATGTGGCTGGACTATATGCCTTGGTGTTCTGCATATCCTCGGAGTGATTAACAATGCAGCCGGAGTCCACAGCAGTAGGCAATAGGGAATGTGTAATATGTAGTACCGCCTTTTTCCCAGCAGGAGAATGGATGCCTGTGTTGTAGGTGAAGCGGTGAGGTATATGTTGATGTAGCTAAGTACTATGGGTATGCATATCAATGAGGGAGAACACCAATAGAATAGTGTTTCCGGCAAACGGCCAACGTGAATGCAGTCCCGGTTGACCTACGACCACTGCACATATAACTTGAAAGTGTAATAAAGGCTTTCATGCTGTACACACATTTAAATATGTAAAGGTGAACGTGTGTTTCACAGCAGTCCGTAAACTGGAATACAGATATGTAACTGTTACGGTCAGAATTATGAAAGTGCACATAAGCACAATTATCTATGAAACATATGTAACCCACAATAAGGATATGCAAGTGCGCCTGCGCGTGTGTAATCCACTCACAGAATAGAAAATGAATGGTGTTTTCCCCACATTCTATGTACATGGCTCATACCTGTTAACCCCGTAGTACGAAACCAGACAAAGCCTTGACAACAACTGGCACAAATAGGGACAATCCCCAGATATTGCCCTGACAAACATAGAAAGTGGATAGAATAACAGGTGTGTCACTAGCATGGATTCTCTGAAGGGAATGAAGTCGTAACCTGAAATGTTTGTCATTATTTACCAACGTCAGTCTTTAATGATATGCCACCAACTTGCCAGACAGACACAAGGTTATGAAAAATGGACCAAAGATAAGAGGCAAACAGCTGTACATGCAGCGGAAATCTGTACAGTTGAAAGGTATGATATGGAGTTATATATACACATATATCCACAGACATAAACCAAAGCAAATTATGAGATGAGGAATGTACAGACATATGTATATATGTACATATATATATCTATACACACACCATATGTCCCTGTACATATAACACATGTACATAAATAGGTCATGGTATAGCTATTATGGATAGACAGACAGACATGCATGAAAGGAGAATACACCGATGCTTTCCAAACCATTGTCCGGAAAGTACCAGTGTGACAGGACCTGAAAGTTCTACACGTTAAACAAGAATATAGGTGTCCTTTGCAGGACCCCAAAAATTGATCCTGTATGAAGTGAGAACCATCATTGATGCAAATGAAGTCACAAGTGCAACTACGATATAGGTGTACATGCAACAGTAGCAGGTGCAAGGGTAATAACACATGGGTCGATAGAATGTATGACGTACGACCTGATATCTGCAGAGTGCGGAGTGCTCGGAAGTGTCCTCACACTTTATTATCGCTCACATTAAACATGTCTAATGGGTACTGTGGAGGGGTGTCAGGTATGGGAATCATGGGTATGCAGAAATGGGCCAAGGTGTTGGTTGGCACAGATCTATTAGGTACGCCCCATGGGAGTGATCAATATACCTATGTGGGTATAGCACACGCCTATATTCTCCAAAAAGGTGCAACCCATCTACTGGATATTGTGTAAACCATTGGGGGAAGATGTAGGGACCTATGTCAGTGTCATGTAGGCGATTATCATGGATGGACATGCGTACGACCAAGATGGTAACCATACCTGCCAAAATGTCAGAATAAGACAGCTGGACTAAGGCATAGTACACGAAAGACAAATAGGGACTATATTAAATATACCCCAGACAAAGTCAGAACATTGATAGAATAATTGGGTAGTCAGAAATACGAATGTTATGAGAGTTAGTAATCATGAAATAGAAATGTCAGTCATGATTACCTAACCACACAGTCTGTCATGCCTTGCCAGCAATCTACCAGAAAGGCACATTATCATGACAAATGTAACAGAATCATAGGTCATACCTTGGGGCGTATACCCATAATGTGTACAGGTGAGAGGTATGAAGGTAACCCGTCTTAATTAAATGTACAGAACTAGTGATACTAGGTGGACAGGTGAGAAGAAAGATGTCAGGACAAATGACAAAACATGTACAAGTCAAAAGCATGTATTTCCACAAATGTGAATGACAACGTATGTTCTGTGAAAGTGGTGTAAGAAAACTGATTTCCAGTATCAGAAACATACCTCGCAACTGTACGAATGTGCAGATGTATGCCTCATATGTGTGGTGTGTTCCTCTTACAATCTGTACCTGTCTGCCAAATACCTGAGAACTGACATCATTAAATAATGATAAACATATGAGTTTAAGGCCCCAAATCCCTCAGAAAGGTCATACTAATGCAAAACCTATAATACTGTCAACTATCTACGTTTATAAGAGCAATATGTAGAATCTTCCCCTATTTGTCCGCCCATCATGTTAGGCTTTGTACAGATGTTTTGCTCTAGGAGGTTGATAGGTATGATCAGAAACAGATACATGTCTGAGGAAACAGCATTATCGACCGCAAGATAACTCAGAAGGTATGAAAAGCGCTGCAGTAGGAAGTTCAGTATTGGCCGCAGGTATGTGCTGACATGTCAAATGACACAGCAGTCTACATGAAGTACCTATAGGGCGTCTCCTTTACCAATGATGACAGTGGGACATACCCACAGCCATGCATACACCACAAATAGACATAGCACACAGCAAAGCCTAGGCCATGATACACGAAGCCTCCGGCGTGTATGGATTGAGTGAGAGTACAGCAAGGAAAGATGACTGCCAGGCTATTCAGCAAACACCCGTAGGGGCGTGCAAGACCACCCGTAACACGAACATTGCACGGACAATGTTGGGATTTGCAACATGCCCCATTTGTATGTGTAAGCTATGCAAATTATGTAATTATGCGATACATGAAACAGTAAGCTGCCCATGCAAGAGCAGAGTTATGTGCAGAAATGTATCCGGATGTTATGCGACTAACGTTTTGCACGTTGCTAAATGGAGCAATGACAGCTGCAAATACAGTATGAATACAGTCGAAGAAGCATGCCAATGTCCAAGTCCAAGGCCAGTGGCGGCTTTGTCCATTGGATATCAATAAACCAGTAGTTGTCCTTCCCCGATCCCTGGTGTGGAAGCATAGCGCAGCGCCATGAGAACGCGCTGCACTTCAAAACAAGACATATGTATAATATACATACAAAATGTAGGTTTAGTTAGATGTTAGTATGCCATGCAGAAGAATGGCAAGCTGGAGACAACATGGCTACTGCGTACTGGTTCTTATGTGTGGAAGCACTCTGTCAGAGATGTAACGAAGCATTCGTAGGCAATGTGAGGCAAGTGAGGCTGAGGATAGTGAATCACAACGTCATGCCATATGGGCCAAGCCTCTACAGTGTAGTGTAGGTTAAAGGGACTATTAGAGTAGAAGATAGGTGACAACATGAGTGTGTATGTATAAAACACTGTAACCTCACCGGAGCAGTGTCATATGTGTGCTGTCAGTACTCAGTGGAAGAGGCGTGTCATGAGCTATCAGGGAATGTCAGGAGACTGACGGTGTACACCATGGATACCACCGATGTGACCTGCAAACCTGCCCACAGTGTGTCTGCACCCGTGCGCGCCATTAAGCCTGAGTAAGCATGTGTGCGTGTGTTAGCCCGTGTGCACGTGTGGAGTGTGGAAGACCGAGTAAGCTAGTGTACGAATGGTGAAGCCCGTGTAATGTCGTGTATGCGTTTGTAAGCATGTATACATGTGTACTACACACATCACACACATACTGCACACACAGACACACATGCTGCCAATACTACACACATCAGTGAAATGGCACATGGATGGAGAATACATCATCAGAAGTAACAGTGCTGTAAACTATGCTACAAGTGATGGTCATAGCTGCAATGCATCATGCCTGCTGATATACACCTGGAAGTAACACACTGTGTGCTAACAGCATGCTAACATCAATACAGTGGAATAAAGCCACCGTGTGCAGCAGCACCAGGTTAGTCAGATCCTGCATCAATGTTACACATCACAGATGGTGGCACAGGTGACATCATATGCACAGGGTGTGGTGTTAACATTTCCAGAGCTGTCACTGAGCCATCCAATGTACACATAGATGTGTGTGTGTGTGTGTGTGTGTGTGTGTGTGTGTGTGTGTGTGTGTGTGTGTGTGTGTGTGTGTGAGGGACAATGGTTAATGCATGGCCCAATGGTGGTGCAATGGGTGTGTATATGTGATAGCTATAGCTGTTTGTGGTAAGTGTGTGTGTGTACATATACACAGGTACAGCATGTGTCAGCCATATACAGGAGGTTGTGGGACAGTCACAAACTGTACCTGCCAGGCTGTAGAGATCCCCATTACTGGCCATGGACACCCCTCCATGCATCCAATACAACCAAGTCCTGCACCTGTCAATGTCTACACATACAGTCTTGGGATCTGTACCACAACCTGAGTCTGTAATGTTAACCTGAGGTGCATAGAATTGTCTGTTATTACAGACGGATATGAGCCATACTCATACTCCAATGTAATAACCACTGCTGACTGTTGCCAAGATCTGCATACGACCATTCAAAGGTGCTGTACTAACATTGTTTCCAGTGTCCGTGTAATACCCAGCAACACAATAACCGGTCACTACACATGTATAACCCATGATCACTACAGCACAAAGTATGTGCACTATCACAGAGCCATAGCAGATATACATATATCCAAGGTACTCATGTACAGATAATGCAGCACATTCAAGCGTGATAATCCCAACATACATATCTATATACAATATACATTTTATATATATATATATATATATATATATATATATATATATATATATATATATATATATATATATATATATATATATATATATATATATATATATATATATGTAGATACACACACACACACAGACACACACACATGGCAGGGTTGGGAGCAGAACACAAACGTAAGCACTGTACCACAAGACAGCATTACGCAGTTACAGAACGTGCTACCATGATCAGTGGATCACATGATTCACACAGGCACATGTCTAGCCTACAGACAGCAGCATCAAAGGCAAAGATGCCGCACGGATGCTATGGAGAGTGAATACTGTCAAAGCAATGTACTGTTGTCATGCAGCTGGAAACACACACACACATACACACACACACACTTGGCAGGGCTGGGAGTCGAACATACACCTAACTACCCTAACACACTACAGCATGACGCATTTACAGAATGCGCTACCGAGATTACTAAGCACAGCAGTCCCAGAGGCAGACATCTAGGTACATGTCATCATCCGCAAAGGCAAAGACGTCGGTAGGAAACTTCTGTGGTGTGAGGCATCTAAAAGCAAGACTGAGTCCCCAGGTGGATGGGAGCATGCGCGCAAACACACACACACACACACACACACACACACACACACACACACACACACACTTGGCAGGGCTGGGAGTCGAATATACACCTAACTACCCTAACACACTACAGCATGACGCATTTACAGAATGCGCTACCGAGATTACTAAACACAGCCGTCCCAAAGGCATACTTCTAGGCGTGTGTCATCATCCGCACTGACAAGGTTGCCGACAGGGATTGTATAGAGAGTGATCAGTCTGAAAGCATACAAATATATTACTGTCCCACAGTACACATAGACAAACACACAGCAGTGGTGTGATTGTGGCAATGTAAGATTTACGGTGCACCACGACAACATTACATAGTCACAGGATGCCCCACAGACAGTACACCCTTCAAGATAGTCGACCAGTGTGTACTCAGTAGGCATCCATTGTGATGTTGAAAATGGACATCTGTTGCCTGGATGACCACCATGGCTATACAGGATGTCAACGGCCATGCACAGAAGGACATCACCAACACAAGGTGTCACTGGGCATGGCCACACGCATAGTAATACAAGTCCGTTCAGACTGTACAGTGTGTCGATCTACACAACGGTGTACTGGGCATGCTCACACACTTAGCAGTTGCAAAGGGACATCTTGCATGCAGACGGAGTCTCAACTCACAAGGGCTCAGTTGGGACTGTCATGTGTGTCCATCTACATAACAGCGTACTGGGCATGCTCACACACTTAGCAGTTGCAAAGGGCCGTCTTGCATGCAGACAGAGTCTCAACTTGCAAGGGCTCAGTTGGGACTGTCATGTGTGTCCATCTACACAACAGCGTACTGGGCATGCTCACACACTTAGCAGTTGCAAAGGGCCATCTTGCATTCAAACGGAGTCTAGACACGGAAGGGCACAGTAAGGTATTACTGTCCCCACGCACAGAGCGGTCACACACATGCAATGACCAGTACACACTCAGCTTCCATCACAGCTGTCACAGGTGCAGATCCCAGATGTACACACCACAGTCTACACTGTAGCCCTAGAGACATCACCATGTCATTGCTTTAGCAGTACACAGCCATACATTACCACAACACCATGTGACACATGACCAGTGGACTGTACAGAAGTCTACAGCAACTGTGCAGGGTACACATGTACTGACAGGGTTCCAACAGGTGTTATGCATTGCAAGTATACCACTATACATGACCAGGTCAGCTCAAGACATACCAGGGGCCCCGGGTCTTAGCTGTGACAGATGAGTGTTGCTGTACACCAACGAACACACATGTTTGGATATGTCAAACATGGGTTTGTAGTGGATGTGTGCATGGACCACACACACAACACATATGTACATAGCTAAGCCTTTGCTGTCCCCTGTGCAGAACATTGGCCTAAGCAATCATACGTACGCAAATGGAAAGTGGGTCCATGTCTGTTGAATGCTCACAGTACAGGAGGTAGCAAAGTTGATGGAGGACACATTCCCCTGTAGTAGTCACTCATGACACCCGTGATATCATACCACAGTCCATGTGTCATGTATGTCAACACACATGTCCACCATTAGCAATGCATACAAACATGGCTACAGGAGACACATGTAGGACCAACACACATGTACAATCTGTACTGTGCATGCAGCAGCCATGCATGTGCAGTGGCCGATGTCCATAACACAGCTGTGCCTAACTGCAACATGCAGTCGCAATGCAGCCCCACATTGACACCTGTATATGGTGGCATACAGACAGTACAGTTGGTTGTACATCACATATGGAGGGATCTGTGTACATAGAGTTGTGATCCACCTGTGTAGATGTATGTGTGCCAGGGATGACTCACAGGTGTGTCACACGCCACCCTACCATGCCATGTGCAAACAGTACGCTATGTCACTGTTACTTGATGGTGATGACTTAACGCATACACAGCGGTCAGGTGTATCCAACTGTATGTCACATGACACCTGCATCACTGACATCCTCCCATGTGCACATAGCCACACAATTGCCAGACATAGCGTTGGTACACATACTGTGGACAGTACCGCTGCATGTCTATCAAACGGATCATCATATGGCAGGTGTATCATTCCAATCACTGCCATGTGTGTCTGCTTGTGTGACCACACATGCCACATATGGTGGGGACTACGTCCCAGATGTAACACATCCCTGTACACCGTTGTAGAGATCTGTACATACTGCAGTGTGGAAAGTATGAGGTCGGCAGGTGTGGTGCATCACACACATCGGCTATCCGTACACACATATCTGGTCACCACAGTGTGTGTGTGTATGTATGTATGTATGGCTGCCTGGTGCTTGGTGTGAGGGTGTATGCTACCATACTGTGGAAACAGGATCACTAACCCCTTATGGTGATGCAGTCTACTACCCTGTTGAGGTCATCAGTCCCAGCCATACTGGGCACCTGTGCATGTCCCTTCTCTGTGCCATGTCGTGTGGGTGAAAAGTACTGTGAGGGTGATGACCACATAGGCAAGGGTCCACACATGAACACTATGGGGTGTGTTATAGTGCTGTAGACCCCGTGAATGTGGCCATGTTCCTGTACAGTGACAGGGTATTACTGCTACACAGTGTGGCCTCATGCTATCAGGTGGCCTCTAACGTCATCATTGGCCTGACCACTGTGTACAACCCCTGCACCATGTCAACATACCTGTAATGTTTCCCGGTATGTATGTCACATCTCTGTCCGCTGTAGCCTGTTCAACTGACCACATGCTTCAGGTGCAGTATATGTGTGGACATCTGTGTCATGTTCGGATATCTGTGTCATGTTCGACTGTCCAATAGTCAGGTTGAGGGTACGTTTAGCATGCTGATATTGCCATACGTGCCTGTGAGTACTCCACAGTTACACATGGGGGACTGCAAACACTGCTACTTGTAGGCACATGCCATTACACCATAGGAGGGAACCAGGGCATTACCAACATGCTGTTACTTTTGTAACCGAGACACATACTGTGAACATATCACAATGCGTGCTGCACCTGGACTACATGGTATGACTGGTGCATGTTGACAGTACAGCACTGATATCACATACACATCTCTCAGTATTCACACATGTCCAATGCAACATACACATCCCTCAATATGCATACACAAGTAATGTTCGATACACCTCTCACTATTCTGTTCACCCTGTGCATCAGACCATATGAGCATATGCCTGCACTGATGGTGTGGATGACAGGGATGCGGCACAGGCTTCATCATATGCACAGGGTGATACTGTTAGCCAGGGGCATAGGCTGCGCCAATGGATGACATCATGTGTGCGGGTAAGGGAGAGTGATTTGAATGGACATGTCTGTTCCGTATGCATGTGGGTGTTGTGGAGCCCTACAGTTGTGTTTGCTGTGTGCGTGTATGTGTGCACACAGTTCTGTCATTTGTGAGGCCTACACAAGGGTATTATGGACAGCTCCAGATTGTACAGACCAGGTTGTACAGCTCACTGTGACCGGACATGGCCACGTGTCCTGTGCCTGCTAGGGGTTGCATGGGCACTACCAGGCAGAGGTACAGAATGGCTACTGTATGATGACACATGGCCACTGGAACCGTGTCCCCGATGGGAACGTCCAGGGCCACGTCCACGTGGCCTGCTGTGTCCTGGTGTGGACATCGCAGCACCAGCTGCACTGCTACTGCTACCAGCACTATGGGAGCGGCCATGTGAGGTGGCACACTCATGTTGACCTGCACTAGGTGGTGTAGCTGGCCTACGTCCATGTGTCCTACGCCTCAGCCCTACCACATGTTCCAGCACAGACAGCTCACGCTCATGGATTGCCATGCCACGGTCGAGGATTCTGACCATGTCACCCAATCACCTGTCCAGAACATCAGCAAGCTGCTGTTGAGCACCTGCCAATGCCTGGATGTTGTTGTTTAGGGTACTGGTAGCAGCCCTCTGCAGCCTCTGCCCTTCTCTGTTCTGCCATTCGGCACATGCCTGTGCCACCATTACAGTCTGGAACATGCGTCTGGTGATCGCAGCTGCGGCACTATGTCCTGCAGGTGCATGTCTGCCAGAGGTCCTCCTACGAGCAGCACCAGCCACATGCCTGTGTGGCACATCTGCAGTCAGTATACTGCCACCATGGTGTGGAGACACACCTTCTGTAGCCACCACACGTTCCTGTTCAATGCTAACAAATGCTGACTGTCCTTCCTCTATGGCCACTGTAGATGTGGTATGTGTTGGCAGCTGAACTGTGTGCAGGGAAGAGGGGGGCATAGCTGGGATGGCAACCGTTGGCACAGATTCCGCCCCTGACATCCCTGCCTGTACCTCGTGCATATGTTCATCACTGCTAGCATCTGTGGGGACACTATCAGATGGACCGCAGGAGGGTAACGCACCTACATCGCCTGTGAATGCAAAGAAATACTCTACATTACAATAGACACACAAACACTGACACACACACACTGGCACACTGACACACACACTGACACACTGACACACCCACTGACACACTGACACACACACTGACACACACACACTGACACACCGACACACACACTGACACACCATGCATGTGAGATGACAGATGGCATGCAGCATGCTTGTGATACAGCTGACAGCATACAGCTCAGACATCAATAGTGTTTGTAAGCATACCCCCTGGAATGCACAATACAGCAGGCAGGTGTCATATCATTATCCATGCAATTCACACGATCATGATAGTATGCATGCATCCCCGTGATACACCATGTGGACCAGAACAAGATAACAGCACACATGGCTGACGTGACCTTGACATGTAATCTGCTGACATGTTCATTAACATGCATTCATGCCTGACACAATGGTGTCGTGACACATGTACAGCATCATACTGGGTATCACATTGCGGTGTTGTCCATATGCCCTACAGACAGAATGCATGTTGAGCAAATGTGCATGGGCATGGTAGGGGACTAGGCTGTCTACATTGCTGTACAGTGTGATGTACAGACACTGTGCCATTGCATGGCATCATGAGGCGTCTATATTGCTAAACAGTGCATGTTATGTACACATTACATATCCAGAACTGCATGCATACCCATGACATACCTGTGGATTGTGACCTACGATGCTGAGGTGTATACACACCCAACCATGCTGTGTCGTGTGACAGGTTACTGGAGGACATACAGATGACACCCCTGCACAATGATTACAGAGTGTTAGCTGCCTGGCAACCATGTCCACACATAGCAGACCTGTTATGTCACCATTTCACACATGACATTGATGTACCATGCACACATGGTGCACAGCTAACAGTGATGTCCTACGGCAGGGGGGGGAAAGTACAGTTTCTGTGGCCTGGTGTCACTGTCAATGGAATCTGTGAAGGTGACTACCATCATGCTATGACACAGACATCATGTTCAACACATCTTATGAGGTACATGTCACTGACACCTCCACTAGCTGTGCACAGGCATTTATGATGTGCAACGTACCACATCACCTGTACAATCGGTCTAGTACGGCTGTACTTGGACCATGTGTGGACAAAGTGGGACAGGGTGTATCCACATCCCGTCTTCTGTGTGGCTACGTGTCTCTGGCCATCCCCCATGGCCATGTGTGCACATGTGTTGGTCATGTATGTGATGGCTGTCTATCACACTTGTCTGTGTTGTCCCATATGACATACACCCATAGATGTTGGTTATGTCGCCATCCACAGGGCTATGCAGACAACAGGTGTATGTGTGGTATGGGTTATGGGAAATTGTGACAATATTGCAAAGAAAACGCTACATGTCTCAGACATGTCGGATGGAACATCACAATGTGTGAAACCATTGCAGGGGCATATAACACAATGGTGATGCCTGTGGTCTGCCCATATCACTGCTCACTGTGCGGTACTGGTTTGTGTACCACACATTTTGTTCCACTGTATAGTACATATGCCTCCATTGTAGAACACCTCCACCGTTGTATGCACAGCTGGACACACATGTAGCAATGACAAATACTGTAGTTTCACGTCTGTGTATCATTCCAGTTGTATATATTGCACATGGGTGGCCTGTGTGGATGATGGGTGATGCGACCTGTATATCCATGTATTAACTGGCCACATGGCAAATAGATCTATGCTTTGACATGCCTGATACTGATGATAGACTCACCTGCAATGGACTCTTGTCTGTGCGGCATGCCAGAGGTACCTGTATAGGGTGACACAGCAGTATGAACATTATCCATGACTGTATGACAGCCACAGGGTGCACAGTGCAGATTAACACATTCACCTGTACAATAGCATATAGTCAGCACATGTGTGCATACCATACCTCTCAACCTCTTAGAACAATAAATGTGGACAAAGCCTACTATAATGGGGGACATATAGGGAGAACTGTGACATATTGCTCTTACTAACCTGGATATTTGATAGACCAATAGGTTTGCATGCACATGGGTTTGCAACGGAATGTGCAGTCATAAACACAACTGTATGTCATTTAATGACTCCATTCCTCAGCTATTTGCCAGAAAGGGACAGATATTAAGGGGAACACACCGACAATATGAGGCAGACATCTAGACATCCTGCAAATACCCGTACAGTTCAGAGGTATGGTGCATACACAGGGTAGCATAAAGCATGTGTCCACATACCTTGCATATGTTGTTACATTACATGATGTACACTGACACATGCATGTACGTGGGATATACTGGCCATATGTTCAGTACTGACTTACCAGGCAACTCCAGGCTCATTGGTTGGGAGACACCCACCTCCACGATGGCAGCTACTGTTTGTGGGGGCTGTTCTGAGGGTGTTCCCAGACTGGCCAGTAGCTCCTCTGTGTGTGTGAGTGGAGGCTGGGTTGGTGGCCCACCACCCGTACCACCTTGTTCTCTGGCGATTGCAGTGGCACGCTGTTTTGCATGACGTATGAGGTCCGTGCAGTGTCTGTGCACCTGCTGGTAGGTGCATTTGTGGCCTCCCACTCCATTGACCCTCCTGCAAAGATCCTGCCACAGGTCATCCCGCTGCTGTGCATGCTGTGGCACGTGGCTACATAACACCTTGTAGTTCTCATGGAGGTACGGTATTACAACATCATCCTCCTGTCGGCTATATGCTGGTAGGCGTGTACACAGCATTATCTGTAAGACATGATGGAGGTGACAGGTCATATTTACAGACATGTATAGTGATACTGCTGCACATACATTCTAGTACATTTGCACAGTTATCTTTGCAAATCAACATGACACTAACACGACTGGCATGTATGTGTCCCACACATGTAACACCCAGTATGCATTGGATATCATCCCCATATATGTGTGTCACCTCATTAATGTTCCTATTGCATGTGACATCAGTCTCCATTTGGACATGTCTGTTTGCATGCACTGGTGTTCTTACCTATCTACCCATGCCTGATGTATCCACGGTAATGCTGTTGATCTAGATGCTGTGGATATGTCACATATCAACACAGACACAGCCTTACTGGACTTGGGCAGTGACAATGACAGGGCTGCATTGTATGGCGGGAGTATGTCACAGGTATGGCACAGGGATCTGTCCAGCATGTGGCGATCCTAGTCGTTGGACATTGGTTGTCCATGACGTATGTCTTTCAGATCAGGCTATGGACATGTAGCATGTCTAACAGCACAGTGTGGCATATGTCTGTATGCAAGGTGGATAGCATGCTGCATACTGGAGGTGAGTATTGTGGAGGCTGGTATCGGCCATCCACTCATGGGCCCTACCCCTGGAGGGTGATGTGTATTCCAATATTGGTCACACAGGTGCTGTGTATGTCTGTCCAATGATCTCCATGGTGTTCATGGATACCACCCTGTCATGTCATGGGTACCTCGGATGACTACCTAAAGGGCCAGGGAGATGTCTCCAGCTCAGGGAGGTGTACTACACTACACCATCCCTAACACAGCGTCCATAGTGTTGACCACAGCTTAGGTGTTTCTTAATGGGTATGGGGGTATTCCCCTAGTGGTGTCATTGCTGATATCATCCACCAGAATGTGTACATATGTCACACACATCACACACACAGCCCATTCTGTATGTTATTCACAACACTGTGACAACAACTGCCCATAGGTCATGGCCATTCACATCATCACATACACAGATGGCTGACATTTGTCTGTGTGGTATGGGCTACAATGCGGGTGGGGTACAACACATTAACCCTGGTTTACTGTAGCTGACACCGTGTGATATGCACACATCACGGTAGCACCTTTGGTAGTTGTGAGTCTGTCAACAGGCCACTAGTAGAACACTCCTGTGACATACACAGGCATCTGTAGCCAAATATCCATACTGTCTTGTACATCTGTACTGCTAACATCTACATTGATAATGGTTCATGGACCTGCAGACCATACCCGGCAGTGTTCTGATGCAATGCCACCAGTCATGACTGTTGTCAACACTTGTGGGTTGATAGTATACAACATCCTATCTGTAATGTATGGGCATGCTCAGAACTTGTTCAGAGCTTCTTGGCACGTTATGAGCTACTGCTTAGTTTAGCACTCATTTCACACCAGTCCTCACAGGTACACTGTCTGTCCATACATTTCCAGCTTGATAACTGTACAACAGCTGTCGTACACACATCACTCACATACCTGGTGAGACATGGTGGTTTCTACGACCTGTCTACCTGCCACGTACCACTTATATACAGGCATGTCCAACTGGCACGTACCAGTGCTATTGCCTGTCACTATGATGACTATGTTGTACATGTGGCAATACAGCTATTCTCATGTCCACAGTCAATGCACACCTCCCAACATACAACAGTGGGGGATGCACATATGCAGCCCTGCTGGGGGTTATACTGTCACCAACCCTGACTGCACCTGACAGTCATGTGGGGGTGTGCAACATTAGCAACGCACTCCACACATCACATGGTCCCACATGATCCCCACCACAGGCCACACATACGGAGACATCTTGTACAGTACCCCTCCATACTCTGTGTGGGCACCAATGACAGCCCACATCGCCAAACACAACCACACCAACCTATAGCCCACAGACACGTGTGCCCATCACAAACAGCCAATAGGGTGTCATAACATACACAACACACCTGTCTTAGGTGACTGTCGGCAGTCACACTGCTGTTCCACTCAGCAGGCTACACAAGGCAATAGTCATTTACATCCTGTTGTCCAGTAACTGGTTCTGCAACATAACCTATGCACACATGCCACAAGTCAGCAGGTACGATGTGACTCCCCTTCCATGTTTGTGTGACTGTAGTTGTCACTCAGTGCACAGACTACGTGTGCAGGGACATGCAATAGCCCACCAGTGTTGTCGCCCTGATGGTGTGGTCCATGCCCTGGGAAGCATTTTGCAGTCATATGGACTTGTTACCACTGTACTACGAATGACTGTGTCACTCCCAACAGTTGTCCATGCTTCTGCTGTCATTCCACAGGCATCTAGTATACATCCAGTTTGACAGACCCAGCCAAACAACATGATGCTGTGGCACAGTTGACCTGCACCTGTCAGCTCTGGGAGTACGGATCACATGTTGGACTCTTGCTGCTTTTATACTGCCTGTCTTGCACAGTGCCCAATAATAGTCACCACCAGAACGGGAACCGGCTAGTGAAGCATGTGGTCATGTCACACAATGCTTGACATCATCCTCTGTGATGCACGCAGGCAAGGCACACCTGATACTGCACCACTGCAATATCTCTACAGTGACTGGGACCTGCCTCTTGGCTCTGCAGAGCACACCTGCAATGACTGGGTATAGACAGACTGTACCTCTCAGGCACATACCTGGACTGGCACACCCACAGCTGAGGTGTCCCCATATTCCACTATGTTGTACACACATCCCGGCTGGTTACTTTGCACAATGCATCACAGGTGCTCCACGTGCATATAACTCTGTCCGGATATACTGCTGCTACTAATGTGAGACTGACAGTAACCCACACTTAACTGTGATAGCCGCACATGTACTGACACATTAGGCGTATACTGTGAGTGAGTCATAACCTCCACTCAGCTGGTTTGACCCATACACCACCTCCAAGACCAACAGTATCCTTGACATGGACACTACCAACATGTGACTGCTGTTCCACACCTGTGGTTATCCCCTCATTGGTGGAATCCGAACATCTGCTACCCACCCTTGCTAGCCACATACCAGCACCACACACTTCACAGCATACACAGTAGATGAGTACTACAACACCAACTACAGATGTCGTATGACAGCGGTAGTTGTTGTCGTGACACACGTGCAGGTGGACAATGCACATGCAAATGCTGAGACTTACCCCAGTGCACTTCAATAGCACGTACACGACAATGTGGTTCATGATATTCCACACAGAGCCATGCTGGTATACACCAGAATACAGATGACACTCTGGAGGTGCAGTCCCATGGATATACTTTACAACAACAGGTGGGGGCTGTTACGCAGTGGTGTACATTCCCATGGGCGGGATGACTCACTGGTCAGCCTCGGTAGGGCCACAGGATCCCACATCACATACACCATAACTATCTACGTACACATTACTGCGACACATTCCGAGATGTACCACAAGGCATTATGGTGGTATGTCAGTAGTCGCATGCAATACCCACATCTGCTCACACATACAACTGTCACTCTGGAACATGACAATAACAGGTGATGTTGGCAACGTGCTGTCTGATGGCTTCATTGCTAACATTACAACCTCTCACTCCCTGCAGGGCCACATTCCTTGCAGGTACATTGCGGTGTACCTGCAGTCACACCTACACAGTACTGACCTGCACTCTATATGTCCTAGGACACAGGCCCCTTGTCACCCTGCAACATCCCAGGCTATGATGTCCACAGAACTCTGAACAGCATGTCTCCCCACTGGGACACCATATTCAGTAATAGCCTTGTACCAGACATTGTGGGCCCTGACTGGCACACAGCAACAGGAACACTCCTCACAGGTGGTGCCACACTGCACGACTGGGACTATTTCCCTACACACCTTACTGGACTGTTATGCACAGCTATAGGGCAAATCATCATGGACATCATTCATTGAGTCTTTGTTGTGCTCCAGTCCTTTGATGCCAGCTGGGTTGGTCTTGTTGGGGCCACAGCATGCCTCCTACACCTGTTGAACTCCTTTCCTACAGTCACCGGAGTAGTTGATGATGACACGGGTGTCCACACAGCCTGCATTGTCCTGTTGCTGCCATTCAGCACCGTTCTCCATTCTGGTATTGACTACATACACATCCACCTGCACATCACAACATATGTCTCCGGATATTATGCATTGTGGCTAATGGACGGGACACACACACTGAGGGTGGCATACCATATCACATACTGCAATCCAGTTACACTTGGCTTACCACAGTCCTCAGTCATGGGGCTCTCATGTTTAGTATATGCTTCCCTGAGGTACAGGCTACCACTGAGGGGACTTCCCTGCCTAGCTTTACAGACCACTGCATACCCAGCACCGTTGTTGCTCCACCAGCTGATACAGACCCCATCCATACGGGTGTCACTGTGACAGATACCGATATGAACATCATGGCCTCTACCTGCATGACACTTGGTGTGAACATCACCTTTGCAGTACACCATCCTTCCACTGGTTATCACATAGGTGTTAGTCCCCTATATACATGTTGCATTGTACATGTTTGTAAGACACATGTATGTCACACACACTCCTGTGATTACCACATTGCCACTGTGGCATGAATATCCTTCTCTGTGTTCACACATGTCTGTACTGGGTGTGTAGCTGGTACATAGGCACCCATTGTACCTCTGAACACCGGACGTATACACACATCCATGGGTACAACACCCCACGTAGGATGTACCTTACACAAAGCTTTACATAACCCAACATTAAAACGCCATGATGTTTATTGAGCTACAACTGTTAATGTATGCGGCTTATGTACAGACACCACGTCTGTACACATTTGCAGACCACATACTCAGGGGTGACGTCTGCTGCAAAGACAGGGCCCATGTCTGCAAATATGTTTGTGGATGTGCTCCGCATACACGACATACACAATAGTCACTATGACCATGATGCTCATGGATATGTGCACACACGCGACTGTGTGTGGCATGTGCTTGGGGGTTGCATTCCCATACCGGACACTCACCATGCTTTGGGACATGATTCCTATGTACATCATGCATGGACAGTCAGTAGCAGTGTTCATGTGATACCTCGCTTGCTGGATGGTGGACACATGTACGCCAGGGATCACTGCAGTGGCTGTACTGTGCAGTGTTGCAGGTTACACATGGCTCTTCTGTTCACAGAACACTACCCTGGAGGTGTGCCACTGGTGTGCACACTGTAGTTGTTGTTACACATTGACTTGCCAGACTGCATGGTACCCCACTATGAACCTGTGGAGCTATTACATGTCCTTTGTGCATGGTTACTGGTATAGCCCTTCCTGTTAGATTGGCTGTCACGCTATTACAATGTCCTGTGACTATGGGCCATATGTATACTGTTATTGTACACGCCAATCATGTTCATGTTTGTCTGTCACATCTCTTCTGCTATTTTAGTATGGGAGTAATGTTTGTATCCTTTGCAAATGCACAGAGTGGAGTACATAGTTATTTCATCATAACTGTTTATACATATCTTAATTACATACTACTCCCATCACTATATGATACCTTTGTTATGCATCATATGCTTGTTCTCCTGTGTAACATATCTGATGTATCAATCTACTGTACTATACATTACACATGTTTTACATGGTATCCCATACTTCAACGCATACTTGCACAGAGGGTCCACCTTAGACATGTTATTGATGTTATATGCCCATACACATGCATACTGTTACAGTATATCTACATATACTATCCCCTGCTATGGCACATACTTATTGGACATACCCTGCCACTGACGGCGGGTCGTATGACATTGTTCTGTTTAACGCCGTCATGTTGCATCTCTTGTGGTGTCTGTGCTGTTTACCATGTGGCCCACTGCTGGACGCACATCTTCTACAAACATTAGTATGATCAGCGAGACATCACTACATAAATACCATTACCCACTTTATGCATGGCAGACACTGTTAATTACTGCAAACCAGGCTATGCATACATTGACATTACGTAATACAGAACATACTATACATACAGTTAGTGTTATACATACCTTGATATCGTTCTGGTGTTTCATCTCTATCTCACTCTTCTGCATGACTCTTTCAACTGTTATACGGTATGAGCATACAGTTTGCATATCTGGCAAGTCATCCTTATATACGTCTATACCTGCAACATGTGGTTTACTGCCGCCAATTGGTGGTCCAGTGTGACTAATTACGTGCACTTCAGCTGTGCAGCTACTCCATTTGCCAATTACACGGCAGCAGTGGGGTATAATTGAATTCTTCACCTGGACATTGGCCATTTGCCCTGCCTTCGGGGAGACGGCCTGTATTGTGTTTTGTTGTGTGTAATTGCAACTGCTTTGTGTAGAGCCAAGTTTATTTTGGGGTCATGTCCCCCATGGATTGTGTGTGACTGCTTGAGTATGTGGTTCTACCTGTGACTGTACCTGTCATCCCACCCGTCTGATAAAGGACTATTGCAAACACCTGTAACATCACCGTTTGTTCCGTTACATGATGGATACAATTTTGCATGGCGCCTTTAAATGTCTCTCACAAGGTATGTCAACGGTTCAGCAGATGTAATTGACTAACTAGATGTTTGGGCTGTGGTTACAGTCTGTATTGCTATTGTTTACAGTGTGGGGGATGTAGGCGGGTGTACGTAGCATATACGGTTTTGTGGGGCTTGCATTTCTACGTAGTCCATATATATGTGTGTGGGCCCCTTCCCTAATTACAGTGCTATCACTTAATAGACTTCTATTATGGGAATTTACTTTGGGCCATTGTTAATTGGTTTCTATATGGTATGCAGGTGCGGTTGATACTTCCATACCTTCGGATGTACGGTGATATGTGCAGGGATATTTGTAAATGAACACTATCCCATGTATGTCTGTCCCAGATATTTGCAGTTATTGCAGTGGTGTTGGTGTCAGACCCTCTGTCACATGGCTTGCCACCTTTTCATATGGCCATAGTTGGACACTTGCGGGTCACACAGTGGTGTTTACAGGCTGACATATGGCCATGGTCAGTACACAGGATAGCACATACTTTTATCCTCTTTACATACCTATGGTTCTTGGTCCTTCACTACTTATCAGTTTGCATGTAACATTTCCATTTCTTACATACAGGCATGAGTATTTCCTGCAACTATTGCATATTATGTGGGACATACTAATGTCCTACACTCACGGACAGTTGCCCTTTCTAATGTTTCATGTCAGGACACACCTGCCAGGGGGGGCTGTCCCTCCCAATGTGGGACAGGTGTTTACCGCATGCCTACGGATAGCTATACCTGCACCTACCGTAATCGTCTACCTCCGAGTTGCCACCTACAGACACACTATGTGGACACACACACACACTTTAGTCACACGGGAACACACATGGCACCCTCAACACACACATACACAGGCTACATCACTCACAACCGCAGTTGTACACGATACCTACGTGGACCGCACCACCGACAGTGGTGACTACATGTCCTTACTATTGTCATATTGCTCGCGGTTCTACTGTTCCAGTACTGTGTTCTTTCTGTCTTTCATCCTCCTGGTTATGCATATCAGTGTGTGACACGTTCCATAGTTGGCGGTATCCTGTTTATTTGTACCTCAAAGGTGTTTTGAATGTCGTCGACCTATCTATATATTTGCAGATGCCAGTGACCCCTTGTATATCGACATATATCACACTATCGCCCTTTCTATCTGTATTATATATGTAGATATATCTATATATATATATATATATATATATATATATATATATATATATATATGTATATATATATATATATATATATATATATATATATATATATATATATATATATATATATACATATCTCGAACAGGGGTGGTGACAGGCACGCTACGCCTTTCATTGTGTGTTTGTCAGTGTATACTGTGTTTCCTGAACTCTGCATGTTTGTGTCTGTACCTGTCATTACACACCCGCCATAGGTTAAGATTACCTCCCATCCCACTTTGCGAGGGACAATCCCTCTTTGTGCAGTTGTGTCCTGCGAAATATTTGTGAACATAACAAATGTCCTGCGACTTTGGGACAAACATATTCCGTATAGTTTATGTCATAGTTGCATGACACACTTATTCTGTAGCTGACCCACCTACATGTTACAGGACATGGAACACGTACCTGCGACCATTACTAGACTATAAGCTTTTTATCTATGCAAAACACTGTCATTCTGGTTTTCATCCAGGCCGGGTGTGTGTCGTCCTGCTGACATCTGGTAGATGTCCCACATTGGTCATTTGAACTGTGGCAACCCTACCATACGTACATCTTCCCTAGCAATAGTGTTGGTGATTGTGTACATGACTGCCTGTTCCACTCCTGGCAGTGGTCGTTTTACCCTTCAGAGCAGGTGCTATTTGTTCAGGGGTGACTAATGCTGGTGTCACCTGTTCTGTACATCATTGACCGTGATCTGTGCAGTGGTCGGTGACACTTAGCCCTGTTTCGCGCATATCTGTATAGTCGTATTTAAACATCACTTACCAGCTGTGGGCAACACTTATTCCCGCTAACATGTGTTACACATATTCTGATGACCTGCATCCGGAATGCATTACCTGTGCCATCGGGATTGTTACATCCCTTGCGTGACGTGGGACCGGGAACATGCACGACAGTCACTGCATGTACCACTTGGACATCTGGGGGTTGTACACGAATTATGTCAATTTGTATGTGCAGTACACTACAGCAGTTACTCCTCACTACACTCACATGGATGACTCCGTTAGTTTACAACTTGATGGGTCCAGTTAATGGTATGTCCATGTGATGTTTACTGGCTGTACACCAGCACTGGGTATGTATATCACAATTAGGCACACCCGATAATTTGCTACACCTTCATACGTCCGTGGATGCAGCATGCTGGGGTGACTAATGCCTGTCATGGGTACATCCCCTGCCTTGACACTACATCCATGATTACATTTTGTGGAGCCCCTCAGTAACACAGCTGGTAATCCGTGATGACTGTGTGTAGGACAGTGCTTACACACATGTGCTCCCGCGATTGCCTCTGCTCCAGTACGCGACAGTTGCTTACTCGATGTTGTGGTGACGGGTGTCACTGTTTACCCCGTTTGGTGTTTTGCCTCTGACAATTGGGCGTGTACCTACCGATGTACCTGGGAACCTATACACACAGCACCGACAGATGCTGATGGGCGCATCTAATGTTCAGGTGTTGACAGTTCCGTGTTCCCATGGCTGTTGCGTGTACAATGTTTGAGGGCTGCCTATGTAGGATTCCACAGTGGGCCACCTATACATCGCAATTTACAGGTAGTTGTGTTTGTGTGCCATCCATGTTACTGTGTGCAGGTGGGGAGGGGTGTCAGTCCGTGGGAGCCTACACTGTCAAGGTATGTGCTATACGTTCCCTCTTTGCCAAGGCATAGGCATATTGGGCACACCTCCATCTGCCTACTGGGGCTGGCACACTGTGTCCGTGGTCTGGATCCCTCTGTGCCTGTGTTGGCCTTGGCACTTGCGGTGGGTTGTGAAGCCATCCCCCATTATGATCCTGCTGCAGCTGTTTCCGCAGGATCATATTATGTAGCATGGCACATACTATGAAGATGTGGGCACACGTGCCTGGAGAGTACTGCAAGGCTCCACCAGATGTGTCCAAGCACTGGAACTGTGATTTCAGCATCCCGAACACACACTCTATGATGATTCTGGTTTGTGCGTGTGCCTCATTATGGCGTTCTTGCATTGGTGTGTGTGCATTTCTGATGGGGGTCATCATCCATGGCTCCAGTGCATAGCCAGCATCCCCCACAAGGTGACCTTGTGGGATGTCCCCCCTGACAAATACCTGTTACAGCTGTGAGGCATGCCAGATATGAGAGTTGTGGTAGCTTCCAGGGCTGCCAGCACACACATCCATGATAATGCCCTGGGAATTGCACACGACCTGGCAGTTGATGGAGTGGAATCCCTTGCGGTTTATGTAGCGCCTACCATACTCAATGGGTGGTGACTTAATTTGTATTTGCGTGCAGTCTATCACACCCAGTACCTCCAGGTAGTTTGCCACATGGTGGAAGTGACGCATATTGCTGGCCAACTCCTCCTGAGTTCGGGGGAAGTGTATATGCTCATTGGCATGTGGTAACATGGCATCCAGGAACTGGTGTAGTACCCTGGATGCTGATGCCTGTGAGATCCCCATTATATCTCCAGTTGGCCTTTGAAAGGTACCTGTGGCTAGTATTCGCAAGCTTACACATACCTTCGTGTCCACTGGGATGTGTTCCCCTCTGTTGTTTCTGGTTCTCAGGCGTGGCCAGCATAGCTCTACTATTTGCTGTAAGATGTCCCTGTCCACCCTAAAATGCTCTACTATCTCCAGATCATGTAGCCCCTGGTAGGTTACCCTTAGTCTGAACACTCTTCTCCTCCACCGAGGCCTACTGTGGTTGTCGGCATCATCCTCCACAACACCGTCGGTCTGTAACACATGCTGATGAATCACAGCTATGGCAGCTCCCAACATATGGTGCGGTGTTTGGGAATACACAGGTGTGTGTTGGGTGCTTTCACACTTTATACTGTTTTGCTGTGAACACTGATGATGTCATATTGTGTGTATGTACGATCGTGGCAACAGGGTATCTTCTGTGTTTTATTTACGAAACCACTATTGTGCTGCCTTTGGTGTTGCATTACATTTGGATGCCATGAATTACCTCCTGCCCTTCCGTTTACATTTGTGCACGTTACACCTACCATTTGCTGGTATGCATCCAGCTGCCTGCTTTCATTTGTACTTTCCTAGACCTGGCTTATCTTACGTAATGTGTGCTATTGCCGATCTACTGTGGGTTTGCTTTGCTCTGCTATGACAGTTCTCCTATCTTTGCATTCCAGGTCCTCCACACCTTTCTTTGCAATCCTATGCCTCCCCTATCCTGTTTTGCAGGTTTCTGCATGCAGGCTTGTCTACTGCCATCGATTGGCCGCCGTGTGTTGATTGGTGTTAGTTGCTCATTAGTACGCCAATTACCCTGCTTTGGCATTTCCTTCTTTTCTTCCCCTGACCTTCCTGTTTGTGCTGTTGTTCGTGTCACGTGCATCTGCTTACCGGGTTTCGGGCACAAGTTCATCCCCGTACACATGTGTTTTCGGGCACCATGTGTGCTCTCAGCTAAACGGTTCTATACCATCCTCCCCACCCCTGTCCTTCAGCTTTGCTTAGCAACGGCCAGGCCAGATTTGCATTGCTCCAATGTGCTTACTGATACAGTGGAACACCCCTCTGCTGATGTCATGTATCACCTTTGATGCGCTCCTCAGTGTTATAGCGCTACGCCATCAGGTTCATCCTTAATCCGGCGGGACATTTGCGATTCAGTATTACCTGCCTCATTTGCATGGCATTGACTACTAATTCATAGTTACAGCGCCGAACACTGTCACGGGCCCCTGGCAACCCTTGCACCTTGCTAGTGGTGTGCCATGCCTACCATTGCATATTATGGTGCAATCCTGATTTGTCTTTCATTGCGATTTTCTGCCATTTTTATATATTTCCTTTGTATTCCTGTTTGCACACATGCCCTGCGGTTGTACTGTGCGTTACTGTGGACATGACATTAAATGTTGTTTTTCAGGTGTTGTGCATCTTTTCTTCTGCCATTGGCTGTGTATTTGTACATTGGCATATGTTAACTTTGTAATACATGCATGTGGTCCGCTTCCATAACTCCGATGTTCTGTTTGGGAAAATGTAAACCGTGTTTTTTGGTTTACATTTCCATGGGCTTGCGCTATGCCTGCACCACTTCGTGAATCGCTGTATGCCTTCATTAGCATTGTGCGACACTGTGCATGGGGTGATTTGCATACCTATGCCAAGGGCTGCATAGCTCTGGCGTACACTGGTAGTGCACGTGGGATTGGTTCATACCTGAATCGCTTGGTGGACATATTTGGCATTATGCCGCCTACGCTACACCTGCGCCTGATGCAAGCTTCATGAATCCGGGGGCAAGATCCCTCCATTACCTCTAACCAAATCTCCCAAGCTATTCAACTCTCCTTGAAACTTAATCACCTTAAAAAACTTAATTATACCCAACTTATGATCTTAAACAATACATACCTCACCCCTGCTATATTTTCTAAAAATCTAGCCCTCCTCCTCTCCCCTCTTTTCCCATTGTACCAATCACAATTCTGACCTGCTTCATATTTTCTGGAGCTGCAAATGCTCTTATAGACTCTCGTGCTCTTTTAAGATACAGTTGGAAAAAAAGGGATATGAAAAAATGACTTTGTCCTGGAAAATCGCAATATTACATATCCAGTCTGCAGGATTATCCAAACTTCAGACTCATATTTTAATAACATTCTTTTCTCTTGTCAAACTTTATATCACCCTTAACTGGAAGGATAAATCTCTACTCATTTGGGATGGATTTAAACAACTTGCTACCAAACACTTACTTGCAGAGAAATATCTGAAATACACCCAAAGACTTAGTACACACTTTACTGAATATTGGGATACTTTATTTGATATCCTTATGGCTTAATCTATGTTAACTTACCTATTTTGTTGAACATAAGGCATTATTTGTTGTATATAAGACTATATTACTTTCATTGTTTTGGTTGTGCATTGTCTGTTACCATTTTGTATTACATTATAAAAAAACTGTTAATAAAAAGATTTAATAAAAAAACAAATATATAATATATTATCTGAAAACACAGTACCAAGTAGGGCACCACCTCAGTAAAATGTCTGGGTAAGTTTAGTCCCATCAAAGTAACATTAAGGAGAATAAGTGCTTCATTAACACTTTTTTGTACATCAACAATACATCTTGTATACCATTATGTCTCTGCATGTTTTTACAAAAATGCAGAAAAATATTTCCAGCAAAAGTTCAAGCAGTCCTAAAATCTCCTTTACTGTATTTCCTTTTTGTTGTTTCTATCTGCACTGTATAATACAGATTAAATTTGCTTATATAAAAATTTGGAGCCACTTGTTAGAATCGGTGAGTGATATGGTAACTATTATCTATTTATGGTATCTGTTATCTATGCTATGATCACAGTTATTCTTATTAGGGGTAATGTATAATTATCAACCAAGGGATAGGCAAGGCCAATCTATATCCAAACTGGATACACGAATTAGACCATAGAAAGGGAAATTGGCTAGGCTTAAAATGGCCAGCAAAGACAACTAGTCTATGAACCCTTTTTTATAAGTTTCAATGGTCATAACTAGAATGGTTTAAAGGCATGAATGTTTTATATGCGCATGCTCTGCATTCAGAGTGAGTGTGAGTGCACTCCAATTTGTTCATTTCTTCAATGTTTCAGTGCCTGTGATCAAGTAGTCCTTTCCACTTTTTTAAAATAACCTGGAAATAATTACATTTAAACTCAGCATTTTATCACCATCTACCTCCTTATTCTTGCCTTTTACATCAGATTGTAGAACTGCCAGAAAATTATGTTTCCTGTTAGCTAAAACAGTGGATTTGGTGTGTATAGGTGGGTGTGAATTTACAATGCTGTTAAGTCACATACATAAAAAACGGTTCACATTTAATCTTATACTAATGATGGGAAAGTGACAAACTAAGAATGAATGAAACTTGAGGCAGATTGTTGTATACTAAGAGTTACCACTGCATTTTCAAGAATAATGCAATCTATTTTGGTGCTAGCCTTGCTTACCACTCAGACTTCACTCCTGTAGTCATATGATGTCAGTCATGGATAAAACCCACATTATCCATTCTTAACAATTTGTTATATATTATTATTATTTACCTTATAAAGTTACCATAGTGATAAAACACATCTTGACTAAATAAAGATAAGAAACTATATATTTACTCAAAACTCCAAATAGCAACAACACAGAGCAACTTGTTTGAGTAGACAACCTTGAAATTTGAACTAAATTTATATAATATATTGGTGACATAAAAGAGCACTAAATGTTAATGTTTCTTTATTAGTAATCAAACTGCAGATGTAGTGCTGCTTGAGTTGGTATATTAAAACATGTGTTAACTTCTATTAGCAACAGCTCTAATCTTAATAAAAAGACTCCATTTGCATAATATGCCATGGTGACTATACATTTCTGTAATGTTGTGACTACATCATTTTTGACTTGTGGAGTAAATGGACGTGAATGATTGTATTCCTTGTGATCCATATTATGAGTTTTCTTAAACAAAGTAACTGAATCACTACCTGAAGCTGACAGCAGTAACCTGCTACTTTCTTCCTCAAATGTTTTTTTTTACCTTATGTACATAGATAAAACCCAGAACAGTAAAATTATAGAGGCCACCAATGTGTTCCCATAATGGGACATATGGTAAAAAAACAAACTGCCTCAGAAGAGTTTTGAGAGGCTTATTAACCTGCCTATAGGAGATAATTAATTTACAATGATAAACATTTAAATAGCTTTGGATTACAGTCATCTAACATTTTGCCTTGATTAATAAGGGACTACATATGCCCTATTTGATTTGTGTATCCACATTAAAAAAGCATACTGTTATGGAATTCAAGACTGCATTAACTGCTCAGAGAAAACAAGTTGAATTTGAAATTGATCTAAACCAATCATGCTAAGACTATCCTGTGTTGCTCACTGCAGCTGTCATTGTCTATACCCATTAGAAAATTTAAGTTAAAATGTACTTTGTAAAATAATGTCCATGCTGCTGTGTTTTATTATATTTTGTTATATTAATTGAGTGTGTGTATGCAACGACAATGTATGTAGTGTATATTTGGCTAATTGCTTTTCATACTTGTCATGTATTTTGCTAAGGATTGTTTGTTTTATTGCAAATTCAAGTTGTATTCTATGTTATTATTTTTGTTGTCTCTGCCTTTTTGGCTCAGTTCATGGCTTGAAAGGAATTTTAGACCCATTTATTACCCAGCTGACAATGTACAAATGCAATAAATAAATAAATGAATTAATTAAGCTAGGCTATCTGCCCGAGAGGATGCCTATAATAACATAATGACTCTGAAGATAACCACTGCAAATGAGACAAATGCACTTTTAAAGCCGTGACTTTGTAACTGAAAGGAAGATCACATAAAGATAATATTACTGTATATAAAGGGAATAATATACACAAGAAAACATTAACCAAGCCATCAATGACATATTCACTGAAGTGGCAAGCCCAACTTTAACTGTCCCCTCAAATGCAGTAGGCCAAGTTCAAGATCCTGCAGAGCTACCATGGCCTACCTTCAAGAACAGTGATTGTCAAAGAAAGTGCTTCTGAAAAAGAAGTTGAATGCTATTGCATGGAATGGCTTTACATTGAAATCTGGTCATAATTTACTGTGAGAAGTAAACAAAATGATAATGAAGAAGGTCTGGACATCAACAAAATAGCCCAAAGAAATACGGGGTTTAAAATGGTTGTGATATTCTCATAAAATATTTCTGATCACAAGGTAAAAAATCAAAATCATGACCAACTGTCATAAATGTGCAATAGGCTATTCAAGTAACTATAATCCTTTTGTCTACATCTCCAGTTGTTGTTCGGTTGAACTGGACTAGACTTTCAGTCTCTGATGAGTCACTGGAGATTTCCTTGCATAATGGCCAGAAAATAGTATCTGTCTGATTTTCCACTCAAGTCAGAATCATAAAATGCCATTCCAGTACTGTTGCAAATGATTGTTACAAAATTCTTGCAGGCAGACTAGTTTAAAATGTTATATTTTTCCATCTGGGAAACCTGAACCTTGTCTAGATTAATACCTAGAATGTTTTTTTTATCAGGGGACCAATGTAAGTGAGGTCATATTCTGACCATGTTTATTACAATTATATACAAATGTGCTGTACAAACCATTTTCCTTTGAGAAGATTTGCACTAGTTGTAGAACAGGGTACATCACATGTAGGTCTCTGCTATTTGTACTTGTCTTACCACATAAGCAGTAAATGTAGCACTCCTTGTGCACCACTAAGATGCCATTTTCGGCTAAATAGTGATTGTTCCATTTCAGAACCTAATCAGAAGTTGGTCAGTTCCAGTATAAGAATAAAATGAGGCACCAAAGTTACACACTGAAACTATCCACAGTAACTTTATTTAGAGAAGAACAGTAGGTGAGCGCTTTCACAACTCAGTGTTGCTTCATCAGACAATGTTAATGCAGACCATGCTTGGTCAAATACTTAAGCAATCAGTGTGGTTTCAACTATTTAAAGCAATACAGTCAAATAATTTAACAATTAAACACTATTAGTACAAGCTTATGCAAACTATGTATTTAAAACCAACTTTAAAGTACATGTATCTCTATAAAAACCATCATTATTAGCCATAATATATGTAAAAGTATAAAAAATATATATAATATAAAAATGTCCTATATAAAATCTTAAATATATATATAAGTAAATGCAAAAGCTTGATAAACCATAGTACCACATTAAAACCTAGAAATTAATGTTTAAGATGTCTTGCTTTAAGGCAAGGGACTAGTGAAGTACAGCCATTTAAGCCCGGATATCTATCTGCATTCAGCTTGATAATCCATTTCTGTTCTAACTCTTCTGTATAATTTTGTATGTCCCCACCTCTATTTGTCCTTAATACTTGTTGTAAAACCAAAAATTTGAAGCAGTGAGTACTGTTTGTATTTAAAATATGATTTGCTAGGGCATTAGATTGTTTTAAATTTCGTATATCCCTTGCATGTTCTAATATTCTATCTTTAAAAGTTCTGTTTGTTTTTCCTATGTAATAGGCATGACATGCTTGACAAAAACTAAAGTAAATAACATCTGTACTCTTACAATCATATTATTTCTTAGTATATAACCTAAAATGTTTCATCGGATGAATATACTCATTTTTAATATAAATGTACTGACAGGCTGCACAATTCCTGCGTGGAAAAGTGCCTTGTCTGTTGGAGAGGTTTTGTATGGGGTTGGTGTTCTTTATTACAAAGATGTTGCTTCAATGACACGTTGTTCTTAAAACTAAAACTTGGTGTGTCACCGATCATGGGGACAAGGTCTGGTATTTCCTGTAGTAAGTGCCAGTTCTTCTTAATGATATCTGTATACTTATTGATATCACTTGCAAATCGAAAAACTACTCTAAACTTATTCCTATCATTGTCTCTATTACCAGACGTTCTCATATCAGTTTCTTGAGAGCTCATGTAAGTCTTACATCTTGTTGATCTAACTTTCCATGCCTCTGTTATCACATTCGTGATTTCTGAACTTGAGTAGCCTCTTTGCTCAAATTCACTGTGTAATTTATCCAGTGCCCTTGCAGCCTCTTCATCATTGTTATGTAGGCGTAAAGTTCTAAAAACTTGTCCTTTGAGAACATTTCTAGAAATGTGTCTCGGGTGCATGCTAGATTTATGAAGACAGGCATTGGTTCATAGGTTCATAGGTTCACACTAGGCTATCTGCCCTAGGGCACTTATAAGCCTAGCCAGAATGTGTTTGGCTTTCGCCACCCATTTTAAATTTATTTTGCTGTGCCCTTTTTCGAGGTTAGTATACTGTGCCTCTGTCTAACAGTGACACAGAAGTGATATCCGGGGTAAACCTACGATCTCCCATCCACTCATCAAGATTCCTCTTGAAGAGAGTCAATGAGGGACTCTGCCTAACCTTGACTGGGATTTTATTCCAGAGTGAAGGGAGCCTCTGGGTTATGAATCTGTCCCTCCAGCATGTCCTATTTATTTCAGTGCTGAGGTTCAAGTCTCTCGAGCATGTAGCTCGATGGGATTTGGATTTTCTGAGGTGCAGCATGTCCATTAATTCTGGGCTGGATATGGCTTTATACGTCAGGCACAGATCGCCTCTGAAGAGGCAGTATCCCACTGAGTAGAGCTGGAGTTTCTTTAACCGGGCAGCATATGGCATCTGTTTGAGCCCTTTGATCCTCTTGGTGAGGTACTTTTGGGGTCTTTCCAGTTGCTGCAGGTGTCTGGTAAGGTACATCCCAAAAGGGGCATTGTACTCAATTATGGGCCTGATGAGGGATGAGTAAAGAGGCACGATGACCTCCCCTGATCTAGATGTGAATCCCTTCATGATTAGGTGGACGATATAAAATGTTTTTCTAACCACTTTCGCCACGTGGTTGTCAAATAAGAGATTGCTATCAACTTGGGTCCCCAGGTCCCTAATTACTTCTTCTGTACTTAATGGATTACCACCTATGTGGTAATTTGTGGGCACTTTGTTTTTGCCAAAGGGGATGACTATACACTTTTTGGCATTTAGCTTGAGGCCATGGCTTTGGCACCAGTTGTCTGTTTCTATGAGGCCCTTTTGGAGGATGCTTGTGTCGGCTGGAGAGTCGATTATGGCACCCAGTTTGCAGTCATGTGCAAACTTGTTCAGCCACAGTCCTTCCGTGTTGGCCTGTACCTCCGAGAAATATATACCGAACAAGAGAGGCCCCAGGACTGAGCCTTGTGGGACACCACTTGTAACTGGTTTGGAGTCTGACATGGCTCCAGCAATTCTAACCATGTGGGTTCTGTCCTTGATCCAGTTTGCAATCCATCTAGTGACATAGGGGTTTATATTTAAGCTGGTGAGCTTATCTATAATGCCCCAGTGGGGTATTGTATCGAAGACTTTTGCAAGGTCCAGGTAGGCTGTGTGGACCACCTTCCCCTCATCAATGGCCTTGGTGACTGTTTCAAAGAAATCAACTAGGTTTAAGAGGCAGGATCTGCCTTTAACAAAGCCAAACTGGGTAGGATCCAGTGTCTATAGGTCCCCAATATCTTTATTTATGAGGTCCATGATGATCCTTTCCATAGCTTTGCAGACCAAGCTAGTCAGGCTTATGGGGCGATAGTTTCCAGGATCCGTTGAGGCACCACCTTTATGGAGAGGGACCACTGTTGCTGTACACCACTCTTTGGGCACAAATCCTGTAGTAAGGCTGAGATTGAACAGTAGTTTTATGTTTGGGTTTAGCTCTTCTTGGAGTTCATGTAGGACGCAGCCCGGGACACCGTCTGGTCCCATTGATGCTGTGTTTTTTGCTTTGGAGAGGGCGGCTCTTACCTGAGCATCTGAGATGTCAGGGGGGCAGCACTCTGCTGGGATAGATATTTGCCCTTTTGGGGAGGGGGGGAGAAGTTTGCGCTGAACCTGTCACCTAGGATGTTGGCAATGTCTGTGGGTTCAGTGTATTTTTTGTCATTTTGGACTAATTCTGAGCATATCTGGAAATTACCACCCAGGTTCCTTACATAACTAAAGAAAGCCTTGTGATTATCCTTAGTGTCCTGTGCAATTTTTCTCTCAACGCTGGCCTTAGACAATTTTATGAGTGCCCGTAGTTTTTTTGCTAATACTGATCAGTGATGCCTTCCCTTTTTGGGATTTTGCTCCATCATTTAGTAGCTTCCTCCTTCTATTGTATAGTTTGTTTATGGCTGTGGTCCACCAGACAGGATGTCTGCCTTTGGAGGATTGGGTCTTGGTTTTATTTGGGATCGCATGATCCATGCATTCCTGAAGGTGTTAACAGAATGCGTTTATAAAGGATTCTGCGTTCTGGGCCATATCTTCCACAGGCCCAGGGGCTTTGAAGGATTCCACCTCGGTTTTGAGGAGTGTGAAATTTGCTTTAGAGAAGTTTTTCACTGTGGTCCTGGTAGATTTGTAGTAAATATTAGTTTTCAGCTGTTTTAAATTAGTTTTAGTTACACTTACATCGTGAAAGTCAATGGAAGTGTCAGAAGAAGTAAAAGAAAATTTCAAAAAATCTGTTGTACTATGTAAATAATCTACAAAATTACTAATATTGGAACCATGTCCTCTCCATAAAATAAAAACATTATCCACGAAATGTACATACCAAAGGATACAATCATAATAAGGATTCAAGATCGATAAAACATACTCTTCTTCCCATCTTACTAATTGTAGATTGGCATAGCTGTTGGCACATGACGTGCCCATTGCTACGCCATTCATCTGTAGAAAGAACTCATCTTGGAAAGTAACAACATTATTTTCAAGTATAATCTCTAGTAGGCTACATACTAACAAAATCTTATTTGGTGTAAGCTTCCTATCTGTGTTAAGGAACTCTCTTACTTTATCAATTCCCCATGCATTCGGAATGCTCGTAAAAAGGGATTCAATATCCATAGTAAGGAATACAAATGCTTCATCATCATTAATAGTTTCCATTCTATCATGTAGACGCTGTAAAAACATGTTTTTTATCTCTAAGAATAGTATGACAGCTTTTTAAGAACTCATGTAAAATACCCTCTACATAAATCGACAAGGGCTCAGTACACCAACCTGCTCCTGATACAATGGGACGCATAGGTGGGGCAGTGATGTGTTTGTGGATTTTGGGTAGGCCATATATTCTAGGAATTAAAGGTTTCTGTACCAGAAAATAATTAAACAAGGGTTCATCAATTAATCCCGTAATCAATAGATCAAATACTAAAAAAGACACCTTGTCAATAATGGCAGTTACAGCTGCTTTAGTTAATATCTGCTAGATATGGTCATCTAATAACAAGGCATTCATCTGACTAATATACAGATCTTTATCCATTAAAACAATTTTACCACCTTTGTCAGCCTGCTTTATAACAAGGGAATTCAAATTCTGTAGTTGATTCAAAGCCCTGTATTCTGGTACAGTGAGGTTATAGAAGGTGCAACCATTAAAATCAGTGGTATGCATTTCTTTAAAAGCATGCTCATAAATGTCCACAAATCTTTGTATGCCTGGAGGAGTAGGAGGTGTATAGGTACTAGGTTTTTTATATACATTAATGTTTACATCATTATTGTTAGGAAAAAATACACTTTAAACTTAAATTTCTACCTAGTAATTTTAGATCTGTTATCATTTCTGTTAAATCTGCCTTTCTGGCAGGGATAAAGGATAGACCTTTGTTCAATAAGTCACACTGTTCATTGGTTAGTGGAAAGGAGGAAATGTTCACAATAAGGTTATTCACTTCTCCTTTTTTTCAAAAAATGCACAGTTCTCTCCACATGGTGTTCCCTTGTTGTGTTCACCATGGTTGGGTTGCTTTTGACCCGACCTCTGAATGGAAGAGCTGTCTTCAGAGTAAACTCTCTCACTTTCGGATTGTCTAAAAAAACGCTAGTATCTTTAGCGTTAACTTGTACACTGTTTATAGGACTCTTACCTGCATTGTAAGTATTTCTTTGCTCTTCGTTCTGCTGTTTCTTCTCTGCATTTGATGTAGATGTGCCTCCGTGGGCAGCTGGAACAAACGATGCAATCTTGGGGGCAGAAGTACTAGTGCTAACACTTTCCTTTATATGTGTAGCTGTACCTGCCATATTTGCATTCAAATTATAAGCGCGAAAACCGGAAGTGGAAGGCTGTGTTCCAATGTTTAGTGCCCTACTACTCTCTGCATTCCTAGTGGCAGGATTCTGAGTGGTGGTCCTATTTATAGAGTCCCTTGGCCATGAGAATACATTATTATTTTTAAAGTTGAGTTTGTCTCTGTTCAATTTATTTAGTTTAGTATTTTGGAGCTTCCTTTCATAAGCGCTAATATTTTCATGTAACTGGCCCATTTTATTCAAGGTAATGGCAGTAGAAAAAGTTTCAGATATCCTGTTTTCTAAAGTTACAATTTCTGTTTTTAATTCAGTCTCAAGTGGTGAAAAAAACTCTATAAGAAGCTCCATATATTTGGAACTAAAGGACAAATTCAATTCTTGCCACTTACGTAACAGTTCAGGATATACATTTCCATATGTGGGCATATTTAGTATGAGTAAACCACGAGGAATCACTTTTGCTTCCAATGAAGCTTGCAAATGCAGTCTCTGCCATTGTAGTCTTTTATATTTATATAGAAGGTTTTCCAACCCCCTGTATTGCACCTGAAATTCAAGCATCTCTTCCATGCCAGAAGCAATGTCCATTGCACTTGCCTGTACCTCAGTATTTAGTAGTGGATTTACTGGGACATCCAAGAGTTTCAGGAATCGACTGTGCTCATTCAATAATCCTTGATTAATGTCCATATCCATCTTTTTCAGAAACACAGTGTGTCCTTGGCCGAATAAAACAGAAACAGAAAAACAAATCTCAAACGGCTAGAGGTACACTGAGGTGCCAAAACTGCAACAATAAGAATATGAGGCACCAAAGTTACACACTGAAACTATCCACAGTAACTTTATTTAGAGAAGAACAGTAGGTGAGCGCTTTCACAACTCAGTGTTGCTTCATCAGACAATGTTAATGCAGACCATGCTTGGTTAAATATTTAAGCAATCAGTGTGGTTTCAACTATTTAAAGCAATACAGTCAAATAATTTAACAATTAAACACTATTAGTACAAGCTTATGCAAACTATGTATTTAAAACCAACCTTAAAGTACGTCTCTCTATAAAAACCATCATTATTGACCATAATATATGTAAAAGTATAAAAAAAATATATAATATAAAAATGTCCTATATAAAATCTTAAATACATATACAAGTAAATGCAAAAGCTTGATAAACCATAGTACCACATTAAAACCTAGAAATTAATGTTTAAGACGTCTTGCTTTAAGGCAAGGGACTAGTGAAGTACAGCCATTTAAGCCCGGATATCTATCTGCATTCAGCTTGATAATCCATTTCTGTTCTAACTCTTCCGTATAATTTTCTATGTCCTCACCTCTATTTGTCCTTAATACTTGTTGTAAAACCAAAAATTTGAAGCAGTGAGTACTGTTTGTATTTAAAATATGATTTGCTAGGGCATTAGATTGTTTCAAATTGTGTATATCCCTTGCATGTTCTAATATTCTATCTTTAAAAGTTCTGTTTGTTTTTCCTATGTAATAGGCATGACATGCTTGACAAAAACTAAAGTAAATAACATCTGTACTCTTACAATCATAGTATTTCTTAGTATATAACCTAAAATGATTCATCGGATGAATATACTCATTTTTAATATAAATGTACTGACAGGCTGCACAATTCCTGCATGGAAAAGTGCCTTGTCTGTTGGAGAGGTTTTTTTTCTATGGGGTTGGTGTTCTTTATTACAAAGATGTTGCTTCAATGACACGTTGTTCTTAAAACTAAAACTTGGTGTGTCACCGATCATGGGGACAAGGTCTGGTATTTCCTGTAGTAAGTGCCAGTTCTTCTTAATGATATCTGTATACTTATTGATATCACTTGCAAATCGAAAAACTACTCTAAACTTATTCCTATCATTGTCTCTATTACCAGACGTTCTCATATCAATTTCTTGAGAGCTCATGTAAGTCTTACATCTTGTTGATCTAACTTTCCATGCCTCTGTTATCACATTCATGATTTCTGAACTTGAGTAGCCTCTTTGCTCAAATTCACTGTGTAATTTATCCAGTGCCCCTGCAGCCTCTTCATCATTGTTATGTAGGCGTAAAGTTCTAAAAACTTGTCCTTTGAGAACATTTCTAGAAATGTGTCTCGGGTGCATGCTAGATTTATGAAGACAGGCATTGGTTCATAGGTTCATAGGTTCATATTAGGCTATCTGCCCTAGGGCATTTATAAGCCTAGCCAGAATGTGTTTGGCTTTCGCCACCCATTTTAAATTTATTTTGCTATGCCCTTTTTCGAGGTTAGTATACTGTGCCTCTGTCTAACAGTGACACAGAAGTGATACCCGGGGTAAACCTATGATCTCCCATCCACTCATCAAGATTCCTCTTGAAGAGAGTCAATGAGGGACTCTGCCTAACCTGGACTGGGATTTTATTCCAGAGTGAAGGGAGCCTCTGGGTTATGAATCTGTCCCTCCAGCATGTCCTATTTATTTCAGTGCTGAGGTTCAAGTCTCTCGAGCACGTAGCTCGATGGGATTTGGATTTTCTGAGGTGCAGCATGTCCATTAATTTCCGGCTGGACATAGCTTTATACGTCAGGCACAGATCGCCTCTGAACAGGCGGTATGCCACTGAGTAGAGCTGGAGTTTCTTTAACTGGGCAGCATATGGCATCTGTTTGAGCCCTTTGATCCTCTTGGTGAGGTACTTTTGGGGTCTTTCCAGTTGCTGCAGGTGTCTGGTAAGGTACATCCCAAAAGGGGCATTGTACTCAATTATGGGCCTGATGAGGGATGAGTAAAGAGGCACGATGACCTCCCCTGATCTAGATGTGAATCCCTTCATGATTAGGTGGGCTATATAAAATGTTTTTCTAACCACTTTGGCCACGTGGTTGTCAAATGAGAGATTGCTATCAACTTGGGTCCCCAGGTCCCTAATTACTTCTTCTGTACTTAATGGATTACCACCTATGTGGTAATTTGTGGGCACTTTGTTTTTGCCAAAGGGGATGACTATACACTTTTTGGCATTTAGCTTGAGGCCATGGCTCTGGCACCAGTTGTCTGTTTCTATGAAGCCCTTTTGGAGGATGCTTGTGTCGGCTGGACAGACGATTATGGCACCCACTTTGCTGTCATCTGCGAACTTGGTCAGCCACAGTCCTTCCATGTTGGCCTGTACCTCCGAGAAATATATACCGAACAAGAGATGTCCCAGGACTGAGCCTTGTGGGACACCATTTGTAACTGGTTTGGAGTCTTAATCTGGCTCCAGCAATTCTAACCATGTGGGTTCTGTCCTTGAGCCAGTTTGCAATCCATCTAGTGACATAGGGGTTTATATTTAAGCTGGTGAGCTTATCTATAATGCCCCAGTGGGGTATTGTATCGAAGGCGTTTGCTAGGTCCAGGTAGGCTGTGTGGACCACCTTCCCCTCGTCAATGGCCTTGGTGACTGTTTCAAAGAAATCAACCAGGTTTAAGAGGCAGGATCTGCCCTTAACAAAGCAGAACTGGGTAGGATATAGTGTCTGTAGGTCCCCAATATCTTTATTTATGAGGTCCATGATGATCCTTTCCATAGCTTTGCAGACCAAGCTAGTCAGGCTTCTGGGGCGATAGTTTCCAGGATCCATTGAGGCACCACCTTTATGGAGAGGGACCACTGTTGCTGTACACCACTCTTTGGGCACATATCCTGTAGTAAGGCTGAGACTGAACAGTAGTTTTATGTTTGGGTTTAGCTCTTCTTGGAGTTCATGTAGGACGCAGCCTGGGACACCATCTGGTCCCATTGATGCTATGTTTTTTGCTTTGGAGAGGGCGTCTCTTACCTGAGCATCTGAGATGTCAGGGGGGGCAGCACTCTGCTGGGATAGATATTTGCCCTTTTGGTGTGGGGGGGGAGTTTGCACTGAACCTGTCAACTAGGATGTTGGCAATGTCTGTGGGTTCAGTGTATTTTTTGTCATTTTAGACTAATTCTGAGCATATCTGGGAATTACCACCCAGGTTCCTAACATAACTAAAGAAAGCCTTGTGATTATCCTTAGTGTCCTGTGCAATTTTTCTCTCGAAGCTGGCCTTAGACAATTTTATGAGTGCCTGTAGTTTTTTGCTAATACTGATCAGTGATGCCTTCCCTTTTTGGGATTTTGCTCTATCATTTAGTAGCTTCCTCCTTCTATTGTATAGTTTGTTTATGGCTGGGGTCCACCAGACAGGACCTCTGCCTTTGGAGGATTGGGTCTTGGTTTTATTTGGGATCGCATGATCCATGCATTCCTGAAGGTGTTCAGAGAATGCATTTATAAAGGATTCTGCGGTCTGGGCCATATTTTCCACAGGCCCAGGGGCTTTGAAGGATTCCACCTCGGTTTTGAGGAGTGTGAAATTTGCTTTAGAGAAGTTTTTCACTGTGGTCCTGGTAGGTTTGTAGTAAATACTAGTTTTCAGCTGTTTTAAATTAGTTTTAGTTACACTTACATCTAGAAAGTCAATGGAGGTGTCAGAAAAAGTAAAAGAAAATTTCAAAAAAATCTGTTGTACTATGTAAATAATCTACAAAATTACTGATATTGGAACCATGTCCTCTCCATAAAATAAAAACATCATCCACGAAATGTACATACCAAAGGATACAATCATAATAAGGATTCAAGATCGATAAAACATACTCTTCTTCCCATCTTACTAATTGTAGATTGGCATAGCTGTTGGCGCATGACGTGCCCATTGCTACGCCATTCATCTGTAGAAAGAACTCATCTTGGAAAGTAACAACATTATTTTCAAGTATAATCTCTAGTAGGCTACATACTAACAAAATCTTATTTGGTGTAAGCTTCCTATCTGTGTTAAGGAACTCTCTTACTTTATCAATTCCCCATGCATTCGGAATGCTCGTAAAAAGGGATTCAATATCCATAGTAAGGAATACAAATGCTTCATCATCATTAATAGTTTCCATTCTATCATGTAGATGCTGTAAAAACATGTTTGTATCTCTAAGAATAGCATGACAGCTGTTTAAGAACTCGTAAAATACCCTCTACATAAATCGACAAGGGCTCAGTACACCAACCTGCTCCTGATACAATGGGACGCATAGGAGGGGCAGTGATGTGTTTGTGGATTTTGGGTAGGCCATATATTCTAGGAATTAAAGGTTTCTGTACCAGAAAATAATTAAACAAGGGTTCATCAATTAATCCCGTAATCAATCGATCAAATACTAAAAAAGACACCTTGTCAATAATGGCTGTTACAGCTGCTTTAGTTAATATCTGGTAGATACGGTCATCTAATAACTAGGCATTCATCTGACTAATATACAGATCTTTATCCATTAAAACAATTTTACCACCTTTGTCAGCCTGCTTTATAACAAGGGAATTCAAATTCTGTAGTTGATTCAAAGCCCTGTATTCTGGTACAGTGAGGTTATAGAAGGTGCAACCATTAAAATCAGTGGTATGCATTTCTTTAAAAGCATGCTCACAAATGTCCACAAATCTTTGTATACCTGGAGGAGTAGGAGGTATATAGGTACTAGGTTTTTTATATACATTAATGTTTACATCATTATTGTTAGGAAAAATACACTTTAAACTTAAATTTCTACCTAGTAATTTTAGATCTGTTATCATTTCTGTTAAATCTGCCTTTCTGGCAGGGATAAAGGATAGACCTTTGTTCAATAAGTCACACTGTTCATTGGTTAGTGGAAAGGAGGAAATGTTCACAATAAGGTTATTCACATTCTCCTTTTTTTTCGAAAAATGCACAGTTCTGTCCACATGGTGTTCCCTTGTTGTGTTCACCATGGTTAGGTGGCTTTTGACCCAACCTCTGAATGGATGAGCTGTCTTCAGAGTAAACTCTCCCTCTTTCGGATTGTCTAAAAAAATGCTAGTATCTTTAGCGTTAACTTGTACACTGTTTATAGGACTCTTACCTGCATTGTTAGCGTTTCTTTGCTCTTTGTTCTGCTGTTTCTTTTCTGCATTTGATGTAGATGTGTCTCCGTGGACAGCTGGAACAAACGATGCAATCTTGGGGGCAGAAGTACTAGTGCTAACACTTTCCTTTATATGTGTAGCTGTAGCTGCCATATTTGCATTCAAATTATTAGCGCGAAAACCGGAAGTGGAAGGCTGTGTTCCAGTGTTTAGTGTCCTACTACTCTCTGCATTTGTAGTGGCAGGATTCTGAGTAGTGGTTCTATTTATAGAGTCCCTTGGCCATGAGAATACATTATTATTTTTAAAGTCGAGTTTGTCTCTGTTCAATTTATTTAGTTTAGTATTTTGGAGCTTCCTTTCATAAGCGCTAATATTTTCATGTAACTGGCCCATTTTATTCAAGGTAATGGCAGTAGAAAAAGTTTCAGATATCCTGTTTTCTAAACCTACAATTTTTGTTTTTAATTCAGTCTCAAGTGGTGAAAAAAACTTTATAAGAAGCTCCATATATTTGCAACTAAAGGACAAATTCAATTCTTGCCACTTACGTAACAGTTCAGGATATACATTTCCATATGTGGGCATATTTAGTATGCGTAAACCACGAGGAATTACTTTTGCTTCCAATGAAGCTTGCAAATGCAGTCTCTGCCATTGTAGTCTTTTATATTTATATAGAAGGTTTTCCAACCCCCTATATTGCACCTGAAATTCAAGCATCTCTTCCATGCCAGAAGCAATGTCCATTGCACTTGCCTGTAGCTCAGTATTTAGTAGTGGATTTACTGGGACATCCAAGAGTTTCAGGAATCGACTGTGCTCATTCAATAATCCTTGATTAATGTCCATATCCATCTTTTTCAGAAACACAGTGTGTCCTTGGCCGAATAAAACAGAAACACAAAAACAAATCTCAAACAGCTACAGGTACACTGAGGTGCCAAAACTGCAACAATAAGAATAGAATGAGGCACCAAAGTTACACACTGAAACTATCCACAGTAACTTTATTTAGAAAAGAACAGTAGGTGAGCGCTTTCACAACTCAGTGTTGCTTCATCAGATAATGTTAATGCAGACCATGCTTGGTTAAATACTTAAGCAATCAGTGTGGTTTCAACTATTTAAAGCAATACAGTCAAATAATTTAACAATTAAACACTATTAGTACAAGCTTATGCAAACTATGTGTTTAAAACCAACCTTAAAGTACATGTCTCTCTATAAAAACGATCATTATTGACCATAATATATGTAAAAGTATAAAAAAAATATATAATATAAAAATGTCCTATATAAAATCTTAAATACATATATAAGTAAATGCAAAAGCTTGATAAACCATAGTACCACATTAAAACCTAGAAATTAATGTTTAAGGCGTCTTGCTTTAAGGCAAGGGACTAGTGAAGTACAGCCATTTAAGCCCGGCTATCTATCTGCATTCAGCTTGATAATCCATTTCTGTTCTAACTTTTCCGTATAATTTTCTGTGTCCCCACCTCTATTTGTCCTTTATACTTGTTGTAAAACCAAAAATTTGAAGCAGTGAGTACTGTTTGTATTTAAAATATGATTTGCTAGGGCATTAGATTGTTTCAAATTTTGTATATCCCTTGCATGTTCTAATATTCTATCTTTAAAAGTTCTGTTTGTTTTTCCTACATAATAGGCATGACATGCTTAACAAAAACTAAAGTAAATAACATCTGTACTCTTAAAATCATAGTATTTCTTAGTATATAACCTAAAATGTTTCATCGGATGAATATACTCATTTTTAATATAAATGTACTGACAGGCTGCACAATTCCTGCATGGAAAAGTGCCTTGTCTGTTTGAGAGGTTATTTCTATGGGGTTGATGTTCTTTATTACAAAGATGTTGCTTCAATGACACGTTGTTCTTAAAACTAAAACTTGGTGTGTCACCGATCATGGGGACAAGGTCTAGTATTTCCTGTAGTAAGTGCCAGTTCTTCTTAATGATATCGGTATACTTATTGATATCACTTGCAAATCGAAAAACTACTCTAAACTTATTCCTATCAATGTCTCTATTGCCAGACGTTCTCATATCAGTTTCTTCAGAGCTCATGTAAGGCTTACATCTTGTTGATCTAACTTTCCATGCCTCTGTTATCACATTCGTGATTTCTGAACTTGAGTAGCCTCTTTGCTCAAATTCACTGTGTAATTTATCCAGTGCCCCTGCAGCCTCTTCATCATTGTTATGTAGGTGTAACGTTCTAAAAACTTGTCCTTTGAGAACATTTCTAGAAATGTGTCTCAGGTGCATGCTAGATTTATGAAGACAGGCATTGGTTCATAGGTTCATACTAGGCTATCTGCCCTAGGGCATTTATAAGCCTAGCCAGAATGTGTTTGGCTTTCACCACCCATTTTAAATTTATTTTGCTATGCCCTTTTTTGAGGTTAGTATAGTGTGCCTCTGTCTAACAGTGACACAGAAGTGATACCCGGGGTAAACCTACAATCTCCCATCCACTCATCAAGATTCCTCTTGAAGAGAGTCAATGAGGGACTCTGCCTAACCTGGACTGGGATTTTATTCCAGAGTGAAGGGAGCCTCTGGGTTATAAATCTGTCCCTCCAGCATGTCCTATTTATTTCAGTGCTGAGGTTCATGTCTCTCGAGCGCGTAGCTCGATGGGATTTGGATTTTCTGAGGTGCAGCATGTCCATTAATTCTGGGCTGGATATGGCTTTATACGTCAGGCACAGATCGCCTCTGAAGAGGCAGTATCCCACTGAGTAGAGCTGGAGTTTCTTTAACCGGGCAGCATATGGCATCTGTTTGAGCCCTTTGATCCTCTTGGTGAGGTACTTTTGGGGTCTTTCCAGTTGCTGCAGGTGTCTGGTAAGGTACATCCCAAAAGGGGCATTGTACTCAATTATGGGCCTGATGAGGGATGAGTAAAGAGGCACGATGACCTCCCCTGATCTAGATGTGAATCCCTTCATGATTAGGTGGGCTATATAAAATGTTTTTCTAACCACTTTGGCCACGTGGTTGTCAAATGAGAGATTGCTATCAACTTGGGTCCCCAGGTCCCTAATTACTTCTTCTGTACTTAATGGATTACCACCTATGTGGTAATTTGTGGGCACTTTGTTTTTGCCAAAGGGGATGACTATACACATTTTGGCATTTAGTTTGAGGCCATGGCTTTGGCACCAGTTGTCTGTTTCTATGAGGCCCTTTTGGAGGATGCTTGTATCAGCTGGAGAGTCGATTATGGCGCCCAGTTTGCAGTCATGTGCAAACTTGGTCAGCCACAGTCCTTCCGTGTTGGCCTGTACCTCTGAGAAATATATACCGAACAAGAGTGGCCCCAGGACTGAGCCTTGTGGGACACCACTTGTAACTGGTTTGGAGTCTGACATGGCTCCAGCAATTCTAACCATGTGGGTTCTGTCCTTGAGCCAGTTTGCAATCCATCTAGTGACATAGGGGTTTATATTTAAGCTGGTGAGCTTATCTATAATGCCCGAGTGGGGTATTGTATCGAAGGCTTTTGCGAGGTCTAGGTAGGCTGTGTGGACCACCTTCCCCTCGTCAATGGCCTTGGTGACTGTTTCAAAAAAATCAACCAGGTTTAAGAGGCAGGATCTGCCCTTAACGAAGCCGAACTGGGTAGGATCCAGTGTCTATAGGTCCCCAATATCTTTATTTATGAGGTCCATGATGATCCTTTCCATAGCTCTGCAGACCAAGATAGTCAGGCTTATGGGGCAATAGTTTCCAGGATCCGTTGAGGCACCAACTTTATGGAGAGGGACCACTGTTGCTGTACACCACTCTTTGGGCACATATCCTGTAGTAAGGTTGAGATTGAACAGTAGTTTTATGTTTGAGTTTAGCTCTTCTTGGAGTTCATGTCGGACGCAGCCCGGGACACCGTCTGGTCCCATTGATGCTGTGTTTTTTGCTTTGGAGAGGGTGGCTCTTACCTGAGCATCTGAGATGTCAGGGGGGCAGCACTCTGCTGGAATAGATATTTGCCCTTTTGGTGGTGGGGGGGAGTTTGCGCTGAACCTGTCAGCTAGGATGTTGGCAATATCTCTGGGTTCAGTGTATTTTTTGTCATTTTGGACTAATTCTGAGCATATCTGGGAATTACCACCCAGGTTCCTAACATAACTAAAGAAAGCCTTGTGATTATCCTTAGTGTCCTGTGCAATTTTTCTCTCGAAGCTGGCCTTAGACAATTTTATGAGTGCCTGTAGTTTTTTGCTAATACTGATCAGTGATGCCTTCCCTTTTTGGGATTTTGCTCTATCATTTAGTAGCTTCCTTCTTCTATTGTATAGTTTGTTTATGGCTGGGGTCCACCAGACAGGATGTCTGCCTTTGGAGGATTGGGTCTTGGTTTTATTTGGGATTGCATGATCCATGCATTCCTGAAGGTGTTCATAGAATGTGTTTATAAAGGATTCTGCGGTCTGGGCCATATTTTCCACAGGCCCGGGGGCTTTGAAGGATTCCACCTCGGTTTTGAGGAGTGTGAAATTTGCTTTAGAGAAGTTTTTCACTGTGGTCCTGGTAGGTTTGTAGTAAATACTAGTTTTCAGCTGTTTTAAATTAGTTTTAGTTACACTTACATCTAGAAAGTCAATGGAGGTGTCAGAAGAAGTAAAAGAAAATTTCAAAAAAATCTGTTGTACTATGTAAATAATCTACAAAATTACTGATATTGGAACCATGTCCTTTCCATAAAATAAAAATATCATCCACAAAATGTACATACCAAAGGATACAATCATAATAAGGATTCAAGATCGATAAAACATACTCTTCTTCCCATCTTACTAATGATAGATTGGCGTAGCTGTTGGCACATGACGTGCCCATTGCTACGCCATTCATCTGTAGAAAGAACTCATCTTGGAAAGTAACAACATTATTTTCAAGTATAATCTCTAGTAGGCTACATACTAACAAAATCTTATTTGGTGTAAGCTTCCTATCTGTGTTAAGGAACTCTCTTACTTTATCAATTCCACATGCATTCGGAATGCTCGTAAAAAGGGATTCAATATCCATAGTAAGGAATACAAATGCTTCATCATCATTAATAGTTTCCATTCTATCATATAGACGCTGTAAAAACATGTTTGTATCTCTAAGAATAGTATGACAGCTTTTTAAGAACTCATGTAAAATACCCTCTACATAAATCGACAAGGGCTCAGTACACCAACCTGCTCCTGATACAATGGGACGCATAGGAGGGGCAGTGATGTGGTTGTGGATTTTGGGTAGGCCATATATTCTAGGAATTAAAGGTTTCTGTACCAGAAAATAATTAAACAAGGGTTCATCAATTAATCCCGTAATCAATAGATCAAATACTAAAAAAGACACCTTGTCGATAATGGCAGTTACAGCTGCTTTAGTTAATATCTGGTAGATATGATTATCTAATAACAAGGCATTCATCTGACTATTATACAGATCTTTATCCATTAAAACAATTTTACCACCTTTGTCAGCCTGCTTTATAACAAGGGAATTCAAATTCTGTAGTTCATTCAAAGCCCTGTATTCTGGTGCAGTGAGGTTATAGAAGGTGCAACCATTAAAATCAGTGGTATGCATTTCTTTAAAAGCATGCTCACAAATGTCCCCAAATCTTTGTATACCTGGAGGAGTAGGAGGTATATAGGTACTAGGTTTTTTATATACATTAATGTTTACATCATTATTGTTAGGAAAAATATACTTTATACTTAAATTTCTACCTAGTAATTTTAGATCTGTTATCATTTCTGTTAAATCTGCCTTTCTGGCAGGGATAAAGTATAGACCTTTGTTCAATAAGTCACACTGTTCATTGGTTAGTGGAAAGGAGGAAATGTTCACAATAAGGTTATTCACATTCTCCTTTTTTTCGAAAAATGCGCAGTTCTGTCCACATGGTGTTCCCTTGTTGTGTTCACCATGGTTGGGTTGCTTTTGACCCGACCTCTGAATGGAGGACATTTTTATATTATATATATTTTTTATACTTTTACATATATTATGGTCAATAATGATGGTTTTTATATAGAGGCATGTACTTTAAGGTTGGTTTTAAATACATAGTTTGCATAAGCTTGTACTAATAGTGTTTAATTGTTAAATTATTTGACTGTATTCCTTTAAATAGTTGAAACCACACTGATTGCTTAAGTATTTAACCAAGCATGGTCTGCATTAACATTGTCTGATGAAGCAACACTGAGTTGTGAAAGCGCTCACCTACTGTTCTTCTCTAAATAAAGTTACTGTGGATAGTTTCAGTGTGTAACTTTGGTGCATCATTCTATTCTTATTGTTGCAATTTTGGCACCTCAGTGTACCTGTAGCCGTTTGAGATTTGTTTTTCAGTTCCAGTATAAACTGGCATTTTTATTAGGCCAGCTAGGGATCAAATAGTATCTTAGTATCAAGCTATGGCTCTCTAGTCATCAGCGCATACTCAACTCCAATAAAACAAAACTCATGATCTTCCAACCCACAAGATCCTCTCCTCCCAATACCTTCTACATTACATCTAGAAATAATACTAAAATTAATGCTGATTCACAAACAAAACTACTAGGAGTAATAATAGATAACACCCTAAGATCTGACCTACATATAGCACAAACAATTACGAAAGTTCACAAAAAAATGGGTACTTTTTACAGAAATAAAAATTATCAAATACCTCTAGGGTTGCCATTGCTAGAGCCCATCTTCTATCAACACTTCTGTATGCTTCCCCAGTTCTCACCAACCTTAAAAAGACAGATTTAATTAATCTTGAAACATGCTACAATAAAATAGCTACATTTGCAACTATCTGCCCACATCATACCCACCACTGTTACTCCTTAAAAAAACTCTCCTGATTAGAACTCCTACAACTTCTATCCTATAACCAATTAATCTTAGCACAAAAACTAGTATGTCAACCCGAGAAAAACCCTGCCCTTCTAAATATTCTCCAGCCCTATACCACAAATTGAAGTCTTCGATCAGCAAATAAATCTCTACTACAAGTGTCTAAATCCAGTAATATGGCAGGGGACACCCTATTTTCTCATCATGTAGCAATAAGGTTGAAGTCACTACCTCACAGCATCAGAACTAACACAAATGCCAACCAATTCAAAAAGATTCTTAAAAAATATTTTAATGACACCTGGCTTTCTTCCTGTACTACTCCTGGATAACTAGTTTTAATAGTTTCTGGTAATATGTTTTCTTTTTCCCTGACCACCTCATAATCTGTACTCTCTCTCATGTCTAGATAATCTCTAACCTCTTCATTTTCTATCCAATTTCCCCCCTAAAAACCCTTCCTCAGCTTACTTTGAGAAACTACAATGCCTACACTACAATAAGGAATTATATCAGATGATTGTATAATACAAATGTCAGCTATAATAGCATTGAATGTAATTTCTGGTATACTGTATGTCTTGTATATTTTTTTGTATAATTTCTAGTATAAATTTTGTATAATTTCTTGTATAAATTGTATAAATTTTGTATAATCTTTATATGTGGAACTTTTCTCCCTGGGCCTCCTCTGAAAATGGTCTCATCTCGTCTTTCCCGGTAAACAAATGTCAAATAAGAATAAAATAATCTTAGAACTGCTGACAAGTAGCAAACAACTTTGCAAGTGCATTTGTTGTTAAGTTTGTGTGAATTGCAGTATTGATGACTGTTTATACCTAGATTCACAATATACTCTGATTCCCTATATACCTATTTGTAAGGTCATCTAGTAGAAGCATGCCGTTGCTAATAAGAGAAAATAGTTCATTTAAAGATAAAACTTCAGAGTGTGTTCAAGTTTAAACATGAGCTAATTGCTATATTGGTAGCCAGTACATTATTGCTTTGGAGAGAGGCGTGGTTCTTTATATTACCACCTTTTGATTGTGTGTTCCAACTGGATTATAATTTGTTCTACATGGATCTAGTAGTTTTGAGAAACATTGCTGTTCGTTGCTTTGCTTAGTGTAGTTCCATGCTCCTTTTTCCTCATTGTATAAGACTGTCACTTTGTTGTAATGTACTTGTACTGTTCTGAGATGATGCTGTGCAGTTGTTCCATGGGGTAGATAATTGTATCTGATGTGTATTTGAATGATATCAGAAATTATATTAGTCATGGCTCCTTTAATAGGGTAGCTGTAACCCTAGTCATTTCTAATCCATGACTCTAGATCCTTGTATATGCAAATGCTTAGCATGAATTTGGGATGTATTTGTTTTACATATTGTGTTTCGCAATACCCATCTGTCCTGAATTATCTTAAAAATGTGCAAATTACTATGCCTATTTGAGTAGGGTACTTATGAGTCTACAGAGCATGTCTTGTTGAATAGGCCAAAATTCTTGACTTTTATTAGACAATGTGTTTGCATTAGATAAGTATGGGTGAGGAATTCTTGTTTGTTTCTAACAAAGGAAAGGGTCCCTTATGACTTAAAACTTATAGCTATTTACAAAGGTATGTGGTTTGAAGTGTAACTTACTTTTCACTTGGGTCAGCATGTCAAGAATGATTGTTGCATTCCATTATTAATATAATGACTGCAGGCTGTCTTGTGCCACATGCTGGGCTCAGATTGGGGGGGTGGGGGGTGGTATGGGGGAGGGCAAGCTCCATAAATAGTTATAAAATTTAATTGCTTCAAAGATTGACTTTGATGGCAACCTAATTTAAATTTAAAAAATAATAAGGTGGTTTATTAAATATCTATCTGAATGAAGCTAAATTTATTTTAATATGTGACTATAAGATGCAACTTCACAAAGTATGTGCTACCAGAAACCTCTGGAAATACTGAAGATACCTGCTGACATTAAGAATGTGGTAGCATACTCTAGAAAAAATGCATGACCCTTTCATATTTATATAGTACTATCACTACTAATGCACATTTATGTACGACTCATTTATGTACATTAGCAGGAATCGTTAACAAAATATTTACCTGAGCTTTAAATAAAAATTATTTCATATGGATAATAGATGACAACTAGAAAATTTTAAATAAAATTCTGAAGCAGAAAATAGCTGAAGTGCTAAAGACTAAAAGAAATCCACATGGATCAGTGCTCTGCCATGGTAAAGAAATGCAAATAAATAAAAATGTTAAGACGATTTGACACTAGTTACATGTTTTGTCTGGATTCATAGTATATTTCATACCCATTAATATACGGTGATTGAAGAATAAGCATTTGTTCAGTATTATGCCCAGTTGTTCATATGCATTCTTGTATCCTTGCTCTTGTGTCAGTGAATCTATGTTCTGGGTTAGAAAAGTAAATTCTGTTAGCGATATGAGGAAGCTATTTGGTTTTGTTATACAAGCTATCACATTTTCTGCATAGAAGTGTGAGAGTATGGACTGTAGAATTTTGAATTCTTACTTATCCTAACCTGGAAAAGCCGAAAGACACAACTTATCACACTGTTTTGATGACAAAATTAGTTTGATAATCTATTTTTATAATCTCATATTTTAAAAATAGTATATGTTTCACAGTTTCAACCAAAACTTCACCAGTATCCCAGATTCTAGTCCATTCCATTGGAATAGCCATTAAAGGACATTTAAGGCTAAAGGAAATAACATGTAATTGGCAGTATAAGTAGAATTTTAACATCAGTTCCGGGAAGCATTACTCTTTTCTTAGCATGTTGCTGAGTTATATTCCAGTCTTACTTTGAATTATATTTACATGAATATTCAGGGTAGTACAATATACTGTGATAACCCATTATAGGGTCATAGTTCATAGTTTAGTACTAGGCTAACTGCCCCTGCAAGCCAGTTTAAGCCTAGCCAGTTATCTATTGTGAGACTCAAATCCTGCACCTTGTGTTTGTAAGGCAAACACCTTATCCATTAAGCCACCCTCCCAACCCAGAATTACAGAATGTTTTTGTCGACCATCAAGTCTCAGATGTAAATAGTTTTAGGTGAGATTATAATTTGAGGGGAGAAAATATTATGGTTGTTTCTATTCTTATGTTATTTGTTTTAATCATGAGATTATTTAATCTTGTGCTGATTATAGATGGAGATATTGGGTAGTGGGGCTGATCATAAGGGATGTCTGTTAACTTCGTGGTTCACTTTGTGAACGTTTTATATTGCTGCTGCTTATCTGGTTACTTTCAGCCATTATATGGTACAAGTTCCTGCATCATATAATCAGTTATAAGCTTCTTACTGCTTTCCTGCTAGCATGTGGATTAGTTTCTGAAGCGTTTCATATTGTAGATGTTATTTATACCCTAACTGCCTTAGTCCAGCAACCTCAGGAACTGCCCAAGAAAAACGTTCATCCTTAAGTTTTAGGGTTAGAAAAATCTAATCAAGCTGATTGTTGGAGTTTTATTAACAATTTAACTATTCTAAAGCAATTTGGTCAGATATTTGAAATTGTTTTGATGAAAAAGTCAAAGAAAAGATGAAATATTAATTTCTGTTAATTAAAATACCTCCAGGATGTTAAATCTGAGATTAGACCATGACCTCATATCAACTTTTGTTAGCATACCTCTGCCCCAACACATTAATTACAGCACACTTCTGCCCCAACACATTAATCTCAGCACTGAAGGCAGAGTGACCAGTTTTATCGTTATTGCAAATGAAACACATATAGAATGTCTTTATAACACTGAAAGGACAAAACCAGTTTTAAAAACACAAACATTTTTTCAGTGTTTTAAATGCTCACCAGACCACAGACTGTAGTATAAACAGTGTTGAGCTTACTGCAGACCAATTAAATCAACATTAATGGAGTGCAGCACCGTTCACCCCAATATGTGCAAACAATTCAACCTGTTTCCTTCTCATTTGATCAGTTAATTATGGAACTGGAAAGGGCAGCTTCTTTATAGCACTCCAGCTTCCACCCACAAGTAATGAAATACTGTACACTTTAAATTGTTTAAAGAGATAATTGATGCAATAAAGAAACTCCGTAAGTTCCAAGACCAGATGGCCTACCAGCAGAATTGTACATGTTCAGTGCTGAAAGTATGGCACCTGTACTTTTACAGTTCTATTCATGCAGTGAATTACAGGCCTCTTTCCATTCTCATTTACCATAGCGTCAATAGTTATGCTACCCAAGAAAGGACAGAATACATTATTGCTGGGAAGCTATAGAGCTCTAGCTCTAGTTTCACTAGAACTCAAAATATCAGCAAAGACATTGGCTGGTGCACTAGAATCCCATTTACCTTCTCTTATTTCTACAATGCCTCAATGTTTTATCAAAAGTAGACAAGGTGGAAGTTGCCTCATCTAACTATGGTAAAATATGAAGCAATTAATATACTAATATAATAATATGAAGCAAGTTAATTAGTTAACTGCTAGGACTATTCTGCATTGATTTTCACAAAGCTTTTGTTGCACTTCAATAGGAAGTTTTAGGCGCTCTATTAGAAGCATATGAGCTACATGGGAAATTTGTATAGACTTCCAGTGACACAAGTCACTAGTAATGAAGATTTTTCCCCAGCCTTTTCTCTTTACAGCAGAACTAAACGTTTAAAAGCTGGGCAAAAGGAACACTATGAGAGCCGGCAAAAGTAAAATAAAGCCGTTTAATGTAAGCGCTTTCGGCAAGGACTTTGCCTCACCTTCTTCAGACAAAAAGTAAAACAATCAAACAGGTTCTCTTTATACTCAATTAAGCTCGTTAAACCCATTAGCATAATTGAGAAACAACATATCAAAGACTAAGCAGGCAATACTATTCCGTGCGTAATACATTATTTCAAAAACACAAACGTTACAAACCTAATCATAAATAGTTTTAAAAATGTTGTTATAAAAAGAAAAAGCATTAAAATAATTCCTAATACAAAGAAATCAAATCCGATAAATGTGAATGCACAGTTCCTAATATGCTTGTCTAGTTGTCCAAGGGTTTGGGTAGGCGGCATTCAAACATATATACAAGTACTCTAATAAATATGTGTTTGTGTAAAAAAATCAAATTCTTATTATAATGTAAATGTTAAACTCATGCTATTTTATGCTTAAGTAAATAAGTTTTAAACTCAACTGGGTAAATATATTCATGATATTATATGAATTCATTATACATTCATTGATTAACTATTTATCATTTTGTTTTATTTATTACATTTACCATTAGGCAATTTATTTATTTGTGCAACAGAATGTATTTAACATGTATTTACTTAAGCATAAAATAGCACGAGTTTAACATTTACATGCACATCTTTACTAGCTCGGTCCTTCTGTCTAGCCAATCGGTACAGGTCCTTTTCTCCCTCCTTAGTGTCCAACCTTTTATATAACTCTTCATACACCTTATCCTTAGCCTTCGCCACCTCTCTCTTTGCCATGCACCTTATCTCCTTACACTCTTGTCTACTTTCTTCATCTCTTTGACAATCCCACTTCTTCTTCGCCAACCTCTTTCTCTGTATACTCTCCTGTATTTCTTCATTCCACCACCAGGTCTCCTTGTCCTCCTTCCTCTTTCCAGATGTCACACCAAGCACCCTTCTAGCCATCTTAGAACTGTTCGAACTCTCAAAGTAATCACTCTATTCTCTTTCTAAAGCCCTGCACTTGCTCAGCTCTTATAAGGAAACACTAACTAACTAAAGTACTACACCTTCCTTGACTTCTCTTAAGTATTAGACTCCCGATTGGTCCTTCCTGATCAAGTGAAAAATCAGTTCCCTCCCTAATCTGATCAGTAAAAAAAACAGTTCCCTATACTAATCTGGTATGTCCAAGGGTCACTTTCAAGGTTTCTCTCCAGTCCAGCTGGTGAATCTGGGAATTTTGTGGCAATGTTACAATTGCCTTATGTACACAGACAACCCTCTCCTCCTTCCAACACACTCTAATATATGTGAGAGATGCAGTTACACAGCCAAACTGGAGGCAGAGCTCTCTCAACACAAGACTGGCACAGTCAGTCAGGAAGAAAAGGTAACCACCCACACCACAAATCCAGTCTCACACACACCTATTGCATCTGCATACCCAACACATAAACACACAAAAACATACTCGGAGGCTCTAAATAAAAATCTGCGTAAACAGCAAAGACCTCCTAAGCAGATATCCAAGCAACAGCCACCCCTCAACAATACCCACAAATCACATATCTCACAAAATCAGTGTGCCTCACAGTCACAGCCCATAAGGCCAAACAACACACCAAATACACTTGTTATAGGGGACTCTATTGTCCAGCACACTGACGTCCCACTCACCAGACTGAACAAGGAGAAGGTCACTGTAAGCTGCCTGTCAGGTGCCAGAATCCACCACATAACGCAAGCACTCAGGTCACTCCAAAGCAAGTACAAGTATGACTCCGTCATTGTCCATGCTGGTGTGAATGACCTGAGACATACCTCCCTGGACTACATGAAAAGAGACATAGAGGAGCTCTCTGACCATGTAGCCTAGGCTGGTATGTCCCTGACCTTGAGTAGCATCTTGCCCTCACCAAGAATGATGCCACAGTATAAAGACAAAATGATCAGTTTCAACAATTGGCTAAAGTATTGGTGTCATTCAAAGGGGATCCAGTGTCTGTCAGCCTGGGATGACATGCTTGACAAGCCATGTTGCTTCACTAGGGATGGCTTGTACCTGTCAACCTTAGGCTTTCGTATACTGGCCAAGGCTCTTGCCACCCCCATAGTGCCTTTTTTAGGCAAGGCTCAAAGTACAAACCCACCTCCATAGACAACCCAAAGATAAAAAAACTAAAGGTAATGCTACTCAATGCCAGAAGTCTAAACCTCAAGATGCACACACTCGAGACTCTCCTCAGTATGGAGAAAATCGATGCCTGTGCAGTAACAGAAACCTGGCTCAAGACTCCTGAGAGCACCCCAGCACTACCAGGTTATAACTCATACCATGCGTTTTGGCCCCGAAACTCGGACCGAAGCACAAAAGGAGGGGGAGTATCTATATTCATCAAAGATACCTACACCTCCAGGTTAGTGGCACTACACGAAGCATTGGAAACCATCCATGTGCAACTAACAGTGGGCAAAACTGCCTTTCAGTTTGTAGGCTGCTACAGAACACCCTCCCTATTGCAGGAACCCCACTTGGCATTCCTGAGAACACTGGAGAATATGACGGTCTCTCCAAACACTATGTTATTGGGTGACTTCAACTACCCAAACATTGACTGGGAAAACTACTCAAGCCCAAACACCCTCACCCAACGCTTCCTTGAATTTATAAACTCTAACGCAATGGAGCAATGGTCACCACTCCCACAAGAGGGAACAACATACTGGACCTGGTCATCACCAACATGGGGACTCTATGTTCCACACCAGAGGTAAACCCCTTATTGGTAAGATCAGACCATAAACAAATTTCCCTGGACATCCATATCCCGTCCCCACCCCCAGCCAAGGAAATCACTGTAAAGAATTTCTCCAAAGCCAACTTTGCACTTCTCAAGACTGAGGTGGAATCCTTCAAAGTCCCTGGGCCAGAGGATAATACAGCCCAATCCACAGAATCCTTTACAAATGCATTCTATGAGCACCTATAGGAATGCATGGATCGTGCTATCCCAAATATAACCAAGACTCACTCCTCCAAAAACAGGAGTCCGGTCTGGTGGACCCCGGTCATAAATAAGCTATACAAAAGAAGGATCAAACTATTACATGACAGAGCAAAATCCCAAAAAGGGAAGGCATATCTGATCAGTATTAGCAAGAAACTTCGATCCCTCATAAAATCATCAAAGGCCAGTTTCGAAAGACAAATTGCCCTAGACACTAAAGATAATCAGAAGGCCTTCTTTAGTTATGTCAGAAACATGGGCAGAAACTCCCAGATATGCTCTGAATTGTTGCATAATGGTACAAAATATATCAAACCTACAGACATAGCCAACATCCTGGCAGACCGATTCAGCGCAAACTTCTCCCCCCCTTCCCCCCCAAAGGAGCAAATGCCTATCCCAACTGAATGTAACCTCCCTGACATCACAGATGTACAGGTGAAAGCTGCCCTCTCCAAAGCAAAAAACACAGCATCTATGGGACCGGACGGTGTCCCAGGCTGTGTCTTACACGAGCTCCAAGAAGAACTGAACCCTCACATTAAGTCACTGTTCAAACTTAGCCTTACTACAGGATATGTACCCAAAGAATGGCATACAGCTACAGTGGTACCACTCCACAAAGGTGGTGCCACAACGGACCCCGGAAACTATCGCCCCATAAGCCTGACTAGTCTGGTCTTTAAAGCTATGGAGCGTATTATCATGTAACTCATAAACAAAGACATTGAGAGTCTCCAGACACTGGAACCTACCGAATTCGGCTTTGTTAAGGGCAAATCTTGCCTCTTAAACCTAGTTGATTTCTTTGAAACAGTTGCCAAAGCCATAGATGAGAGCAAGGTAGTCCACACAGCCTACCTGGACCTCGCAAAAGCCTTCAACACAATACCCCACTCGGGCATTATAAATAAGCTTACCAGCTTAAATATCAACCCCTATATCACAAGATGGGTTGCAAACTGGCTCAGAGATAGAACCCATATGGTCAGAATCGCAGGTGCCATGTCCAAATCCAAACCAGTTACAAGTGGCGTCCCACAGGGCTCAGTTCTGGGACCTCTCTTGTTCGGTATATACTTCTCTGAGGTTCAGGCTAACACGGGGGGATTATGGCTGACAAAGTTCGCAGATGACTGCAAACTGGGGGCCATAATCGAATCTCCAGCTGACACAAGCATCGTCCAAAAGAATCTCACAGAGATGGATGCTTGGTGCCAGAGCCACGGCCTCAAGCTAAATGCTAAAACGTGCATAGTCATCCCCTTTGGGAAAAACAAGGTGCCCACAAATTACCACATAGGTGGTAATCCATTAAGTACGGAAGAAGTAATTAGAGATTTGGGGACCAACGTAGATAGTAATCTCTCCTTTGATAATCATGTTGCCAAAGTGGTTAGAAAGACCTTCTATATAGCCCACCTTATCACGAAAAGGGTTCGCATCTAGATCAAGAGAGGTCATTGTGCCCCTCTACTCATCACTCATCAGGCCCATAATTGAATACAATGCCCCTTTTGGGATGTACCTTACCCGACACCTGCAGCAACTGGAGAGACCCCAAAAGTACCTCACCAAGAGGATCATGGGCTACAAACACATGTCCTATGCAGCTCGACTAAAGAAACTCCAGCTCTACTCAGTTGCTTACCGCCTACTCAGAGGTGATCTATGCCTGACGTACAAAGCCATGTCAAACCCAGAATTAATGGACATGCTCCACCTCAAAAAATCCAAGTCCCTTAGAGCTACATGCTCCAGGGACCTAAACCTCAGCACAAAAATAAATAGGACATGCTGGAGGGACAGATTCATTTCCCAAAGGCTCCCCTCACTCTGGAATAGAATCTCAATTCATGTTAGACATAGCCCCTCGCTGACCCTCTTCAAGCGAAATATGGACGCGTGGATGGGAAATCGCAAATTCACCCCTGGGATCTCTTCTGTGTCCCTGCTAGACAGAGGCACAGTAAACTAATCTTAAAAGGGTACCTTCTGTGACCTACTTTACAGAGGCACAGTAGGCTAATCTAATAGGGAGGTGGAAGCCAAATACACTCTGGCTAGGCTTATAAATGCCCTAGGGCAGATAGCCTAGTATCTACCTATGAACCTATGAACCTAATCTCTCTTACTAGCTCTGCTGTAGTTACCCAGCTATTCGGTAACTCTTCACTGCCACCCAGTGCCTGTCTTAATTCTTCCCTGAACATCACCTCACAATTACCCTTTTTCAATTTCCACCATTTAATCCTTGGTGCTGCCCTCACACTCATCCTCCTCTTCTTGATCGCGAATGTCATCCAACAAACCACCATCCTATGCTGGCAAACTACACTTTCCCCTGCCACCACTTTACAGTCTCCAATCTCCTTCAGATTGGCCCTTCTACATAAGATATAATCCACCTGTGTGCATCTTCCTCCACTCTTGTATGTCACCCTATGCTCCTCCCTCTTGTTAAAATATGTATTCATCACAGCCATGTCCATCCTTTTCACAAAATCCACTACCATCTGACCTTCTGCATTCCTTTGCTTAACACCATACTTCCTCATCCCCTCTGTTCCCTTCACCAACATGCCCATTGAAATCTGCTCCAAACACCAGTCTCTCACCCTTGGGTACAGTCATCACCACTTCATCCAACTCACTCCAAAATTTTTCTTTCTCATACATCGCACACCCAACTTGTGGAGCATATGCACTGACAACATTCATCATTACACCATCAATTTCCAGCTTCATAAACATCACTCTATCCGACACTCTTTTCACCTCCAAAACACTCTTAGCATACTGTTCCTTCAGGATAATGCCTACGCTATTTCTCCTCCCATCCACACCATGATAAAACAATTTGAAACTGCCTCTGATACACCTAGCCTTGCTCCCTTTCCATCTGGTCTCTTGCACACACAATATACCAACCGTCCTTCGGTTCATCATTTCAGTTAGCTCCCTCCCTATACCAGTCATATTTAACCATGACCTAATCTGTTAAAGTAGACAGCTTAATGGGTTAAGGGCAAGACCAAAGAGCAGCAGTGACAAAAAGTCACTCTGGAATATCCCCCTTTGAATTTTTTATCCCTGGGCTAATAAAATGTCCTTTGTCATGGCTTAGCTACAAAGTGTTTTGCCACTGTTTTTTGGTCACTGTAATGTAGTTGATCAATATAGGATATATCTTGTATATCTGTAAGCACGCCTTTATCTATGAATGTGGGATGCTGTTAATTGTTTTTTTTTTTTATCTATCCATACTATACTTGGATTCTTCCCCTTTTTAAAATTCCCCATTTATGACTTTATTTAATAACAAATAATCCTTTGTTCCATATGACTATCTTTTATTACCCTTTTGTTCTAGTGCCATAATTGAATTTTCTTCTAAATGACTATAAACTCTGTCAGCATAAATTTTGTTCAGCTGATTCGACATTGTGCCGTGTTATACATTTTGACTTTCATTTTTTTTATGCATGCGTCAAATGTAAATTATTTTTTCTGTTCAACATTTTGATAGTAAACCCACTGTAATACCTAATGGCACTGGAGTTTCTTACATTAAAGAATAGTTCTTAGATTTTACTGAATACCCGCAACAGTAAATTAATCTGCTATGTGACTTATTACATATGGTTTTGTCGAATAATGTGTTTTTATTTCAAAAACAACTTTATGTCCAAAAGAGAGGAGTTGCAATGAGCACCCCTGTTGCTAACAGTTATGCAAATAATTATGTTTATATGGGAATGGAATTTTTTTCTATCCACAGATAATGGTTTAGCGAGGAATGTTATTTTTTACTGTAGATTCGTGGATGGTTTGTTTTTAATGTGGAGAGGTAGTAGTAACAGTTTTAATATGTTTATAAATATTTATCCTTCACATATTCCTTTTTGCATTTAAAAAAAAAAAACAATATCAACTGAGAGTATTGACTTTTTGGACATAACAGTGTTCAGAGACATCAACAGCATTTTAAATACAGAAAATGCATATTTACATTGCAGCAGTATGCACCCACAGTTTATGTTTGACAACATAGTTAGGAATCGACTTCATAGAGTTGCAAGGCTGAACACGATTGATGAGAACATGCTGTTGCAACCACATAATACTGCTGTAGAGTTTGTTAGTAGAGTTTATAATAAGCGGAAAGTACTAGAGATTTGTGAAGATGTTAAGAGCTGTAGATCTACCACATCTAAGCCACTGTTCTCAGAAGCTAGCCAGGAGGTACTAGGGAGTAAATGTCCACATGGTAAAGTTTGATGCATGTTAACATATAATCAACATACTGCCAGTGTTAAGAAAACCATTGAGAAATACTGGCACATCCTACATTATACACCAGAACTACAGATGTCAGCCTATGAGAGACCATGCTTTGGTTATAATAATTGAAGTTTGAAGCAGTTATGTTATAAAGAACAGATACATATATCTAGGAAGACATGACCAATTAAGAATGGTACCTCTGAATGTAGCAGATGTACTTTCTGTAGTTTCATTTGTTGTGATAAATACTTTACTCATGCAGTTTCTAACAAGACCTATAGACTTAATGCATATGGTAATTGTGAAACTAGAGATGTTGTCTCTCTGCCTAGATGTATTGCATATCAAGCATTTTATGTAACTAAAATGAACCAGAGGTTAAAGGATCATATTTGCAACCACCTGTTTGAGATTAAAACAGAAATAGTTGCAAATGCTCTATATAAACACATTTAAGACAATGACTCTGAACATAGTTTAAAATTTTCATTTTTAAGAGTAGTTGACAATAATATACATGGGGGTAATATTAATGATTTTACTGAAATGAAGAATTTAATTGGATTTTATGCTTAGGGAGACACATTTTGCCTGGTTTGGCTATATATCTTTAAAGGCTTCAATGAAAGAGAAACACAAATGAGCCTAATTGTTATCAGGTGGCCCACATTGATATTATATAAATGGTGTTTTTTTTTTTTTTTTTTGTATTTTTGTTTTATATTTCTGAAGAAGCATTGTTTAAGGCAAAAGTTTTTACTAGCAGTTTTAAAAGTTGTTTGAATCTAATACACCTCTTCATTACCAGCTGCTCGTGGTTTCAGTGACTTCTATTTTGCTTGTTTATTTTTATTTTTGTAACAGGATTTACTTGCATACTGGCTGTATTTTTCAGCCTGTGTTTTAGATATCTCTGACATTGTTATATAAATTAAATGAAATTATTTGTAGGAAATAAGTGTTATAGCCAAATGTAACTCCTGAGCAAAAACAGTTTTTGGGCTTACATGATCTTGTTAAAAATTGCTTATGAAAGTCATTGCTGTTTGACTAGGAGATCATAGTTGTACAGGGCAAACATTTAAATGTTATCTGTGAAAAAATACTTGCGTGACAGAAATTCACTTCAACCTGTAGTGTAAGCTAGAGGACACAGAAAAGTTTTCTAAATAGAGTTTGTCTGCATTTTTCATTACCTACCTAATGTTCCTATTTTGCACATAGGGTTGGAGTATCAGTTCAGCAGTTGCAATCATCATGAGCCAAGTTTCACACCACTGGGTTGCTAACACTACTCCATATGGGTACGTTAAAAAGTTGTTTACATTTAATTACTTTTCCACCATTCAGTCTTTTTAATCTAAATCTACTCCACCAAATTAAAAGACCAGGAAGAAGGGTAGATTTGCAAGACAGTACTTATACCTTTTCTTGTGTAAACTCCTGTTTACATGCTTGTAAATAGGAACAAGACAACTGGATAGGTATTCGTCGCCTGCTAGGACTGACCTAGCCCTCCCTGAAAAGAGTGGCATGGCCTAAGGGTGACTACTGTTAAGGAAAAATGGCTTCATGTTTCAGTTGTCTTGTAACTTCTGATACTATAATGAAAGTAAAATATATCACAGCAGTCTCAGTCATCTGTCTTCTCTAACCACTCTCACCCATGAGTGATGGTAACGCTCCTATTCAAAAAGCAAATATAAAAATCCAACAAGTGTAGAAAGGAGCGACGCTGATCTCTTTGGTACAAAAACCAAAAACTGTATTGTAACAGAATATTCAAATCCCAAACAAAAGTAGTAATCCAGTAATGTCCAAGCAAGTGAACCACAACCACTAGTGGCTTAAAATCTTTATTCCATCAGATAAGCGCTTTCGCTGCTAAGAGCTTCTTCAGATCTATTGAATGGTACACAAGTTAAAATTCCCCAGTATATATATATGGGTGTAACAAGAGAAACAATTAACACAATTGACACAATTAAAAGGGAAATGTTAAAAATCTCATATACTTGGCAATACTAAGAAATGTAGGTATATGAGTGTAAGTATTTATATCTAACATTCAAAGGTGAATAAAAAATGAATAAATAGTATAATGCACATATGTATAAAAAGACAAATAGATCAGAAAATATAAAAAGTTAAGTATGCTAAGATGTCATGTCATAGGCTGCAGGAAAAATCTTACTTGCATCTAAATAATGAAAACATTTGTAAGTTACTTGATTATTCAGTCAGAACATATACACTTAAGTGCAGCAAAAATGTGTGGATATAATCATTTTATATTCCTTCGTCTCCTCAATCTGGGTTTAATGGAGGCTTTCTCATTCAGGCCTAATCCACTGTCAGCTCTTAATCGGACAATCCAGTCACTTTCCTTACTTTCAGTATGACTACTAATATCACCTCCTCTTTTGTTCGGTGTTACAACCTCTAAAACCCTGAATAAGAATGTGTGTATGTTGTCATAAAGACTCACATGTTTAACTAAGGCATTATGGCTGGAACCCTTCCTAATGTGGTATAAATGTTCCCTCATTCTATCTCTGAGCTTACGGTTTGTTTTGCCCACATAGAAACTAGAGCAGGCTTGACAAACCCCAAGATATACCACATTACACGTCATGCAGTCTGCAGTTGTATTAGTTCTAAACACTTTGTGTGAATCAGGATGTATAAACTCAGTGGCTGTATCAATATAAGAGCAAAAGTTGCAATGCCCACATGGCATGGTGTTCCCTGCCATCTTGTCTTGTCTAGTGTGTCTCGGATAGCATAACATCTGTTTAAGGTTACTCTTATTTCTATATTGGAACCTCGGAGTATCCCCAACAATCTTTCTAAGATCATCGTCTATCTGTAGAACGGTCCCAAATGTGTCAATGATATCTCTGATCTCGTTATGGTCAGATGAGAACGTATTAGTAAATTTTACGATACGTGGGGTAAATGTACCCCTATCAATAACAACTACTTGCTCCATGGGTCCAAAGTAAGGTGTAGCTATAGTCTGTCTTAAATCTTGTATATTTTCTAAGCTCTTACTGACCTCTGCAGTGCTATAGCCTCTATCTGTCAACCTGCCTTTCAGGTTGTCTAACTCTGATAGGAAACCTGCTTGAGTTGGATTTAGTCTGGAGGCTCTAATGGCCTGACCTTTAATAATGTTCCAAAACACAAAAGCTGGGTGCATGCTAGATCTCATTAATAAGGAATTACAATAGCATGATTTTCTAAATACACCAGTATTGATGAGGCCATTAGGGAGCTTTTCTATATATAGATCCAAGAACTCAATGCTGTATAATGAGTGGTTCATAGTAATGTAAGATAACTGGATGACTCGTTCATTGCCTCTAGCAATAATTGTAGTTCATCTATTGACCCTTTCCACAGAATAAAGACGTCATCCACAAAACGTCTGAAGAACATTACATGCTGTTTGAAAATTTCAAGATCAAACAGGACTTGCTCCTCCCAGTGGGCTAAAACCATGTTGGCATAACTATTCGTGCATGGTGTCCCCATTGCTATACCATCCACTTGTCTGTAGATCATTTCATCAAAGACAAAAATGTTATTTTCCAACACTAGTTCTAAAAAATGTACCAATAGGTCAATCTTCACCAAGCTATAGTCACTGTGTGTCTTCAAGTAATCAGATATATATACAAGGCCAACATTGTTGGGAATAACAGTAAACAGTGATTGTATGTCAAGTGTAACAAAGACACAATCTCCTATCGAATTACTTTGTTCAATACATTCATAAAGGTCCAACAAAAACTGTTTGGAGTCCTTCAACACATATCTGTTTTCATTAAGGATGGGTCTTAGATTTTTCTCTATATAGACTGAAAGATGCTCAGTGACCCATCCACGACCAGAGACTATAGGTCTCATGGGCGGGTCACGGGCATCTTTATGTATCTTTGGGAGACTGTGCATGATAGGAATCATAGGGGCCTTGATGGTAAGGTACTCATAAAGATCTTTATCAATCAAAAGGCTCATATGTGTATCAAATAGTATATCTTTAATGTGCCTTATGATCTCTAAGGATGTATCGGATGTAATAGTTTCATAAAAGCTGTCATTCAACATGTTCTTCATTGATTGATAATAATGCATGATATCCATGACAACAACTCGGCCACCTTTGTCTGCCGGTCTAATAACAATGGTATTAATGTCCTGCAATTTCCTGAGACTAATCCTCTCTTTATGGGTTAAATTATCTCTCTTATAGAATCTCTTGTTCGGACCTTAATTTCTTAGTATTGCCAAGTATATGAGATTTTTAGCATTTCCCTTTTAATTGTGTCAATTGTGTTAATTGTTTCTCTTGTTACACCCATATATATACTGGGGAATTTTAACTTGTGTACCATTCAATAGATCTGAAGAAGCTCTTAGCAGCGCTTATCTGATGGAATAAAGATTTTAAGCCACTAGTGGTTGTGGTTCACTTGCTTGGACATTACTGGATTACTACTTTTGTTTGGGATTTGAATATTCTGTTACAATACAGTTTTTGGTTTTTGTAACAAAGAGATCAGCGTCGCTCCTTTCTACACTTGTTAAAATTGCTTGTGTTTTGCCAGTAATTAGGCTATAATTTTACCATTGTTTCCATTGTGGAGAAAGGACCGTATCATTATGCCATCATGTCTGACTGAATACATATGTGTTATCCTCCTTAATTCAAACTGGTATAACATCTACAAATAAATGACATAAAATGCAACAAAAGTATCAAATACCCATGATATCATAAGAAAAAAATGCACATTTCTAATCAAGACATGAAGAAGACTTCATATATAGAGAGAGCTGTCATCTAAATATACCATACGTATGAGCAATGTTTTTTTTTTGTTGTTGTTGTTTTTTAGTTTCTAGCAAATGTGTCAAGCCTCTGCAAGTGACATGAATTTTGAGGCATTAACAGGAGTGTGTGCATTATGAGTGGCCATGTCTCTGCAAGAGCTCAGGTATGCTAATCTGGCAGATGCTGCAACACAGGTCACAGAAAAGTTAATGTTCAGCAGATTAGAGATGTGCAAGCCAACCATAATGAGGATTTAGGTAAAATCATGGCAGCAGTGAGCTTGGAACCAGCCATCATGGCAGAACAGCAGAGTGTCATGTCAGCACATTCTGGACATAATCAAAAATTCCCCAAAACTGGAACTTAAGATGGAAGACTTGGAAAACAGGGACCAGTGAAACAAACTAAGGGTTATAGGACTGCATAAAATAGTGATGGAGATGACCCAATGGAATTCATTAAGTGATCTATGTAAACTATTTAATTCTAGATTTTTCATTGTCTGAACAACCACAATGCATAATACCACCAGTACACATTTCCAAACTGCTAAGATATTTTATTATTAAACACACTGTCTTTATGTTAAGTGATTAGCAGTTTGCTGAGGTTCATGTAACGGCTGCACTAGACGACAGTGCCTCCACATATTTCAAAAGAAAACCATTGGTACTATACTTAGGACCACATCTGGAATATGTATATACAGTACATTTGCAGTTTTCCAGCTACACTAATCTTAATAAAGGCAACATCCATATTATCCTTCACATATATACTCCGAAAGAAGGGGGTCTCAGATAACCAGAACGATATGGATATGTTGTCATGTCAGCAGGTACAATGACCCTTGCAGCCAGGAAAAGAGGCAGGTCAGTTACCCACTCAACTAGTAAATCACTCCTTGAGAAAAAGAATAAAGACAGAGTAATGACAGGTTGAATTTGGTGGGAGCAGTTCCATAATGTCTATTTGAGCCAATTATGTCTACTCAAATTATACTTTATTTCTTATGGCAGTTTGATGTAGTGGTGAAGAGGAACATCAGCTTTTCAAAACCAGAAATTCCTTCCAAGGAGATCATCTTATGGGAAACTTTCTGGCTTACAGAACTACCAGTATCTCTAGCAGACTCATGGAAAATGGTCCAGTGTTATCACTAACATGATCTGCAATACAAGGCAGAGTCTGGAAAATCCTGGTTTGGACTTTACACAATTCTAGCTCAAATGTTAGTCTCACTTGCTGTTAATGGGCCTTACATTGCTCCAACAAGTTTGAGACAAATATGATATCACTGTGCTTTCCACGATTAAAAACAAAGATGGGCACCTTTGTACTGATCTAAGTGAGATGCATAGTGTTTTTACCAGCAATATTAGTATTTTCCTTGGACAAAATAATCTTCCTGCAGTGAAGGATATGGAACGCGTTCTCCCTAATATTATTTCTGCTATATATTCTCAGAATATACAAAAAAACATGTGGAAGCCCATTAGACTGGCAAATATGTCAGCAGTTCTAGATAGTTTGCTATATGGGAAAGAGCCAGGTTGGGTGGTCTAACTTGAGATTTACAAGAAAATAATAGTAATAATAAAAAAAAGACATCCTCATATTATTAACATTGTTCCAAGAGGCTGTTTAGGAGGGGCACTTTCTTGTGGATGGCACTACAGACAGTTCTGATGTTCCCAAAGAAATAGATGGCCAGCTATTACCTTCTAAGTTATAAATCAATATCCTGCATACTTTTGTCAATGTGTTCGAAGAAATTAATACCAAAAATCATAAATGCAAATTACTTGAGATTTATAAATGATACAATGGGTGGGCAGATGCCATTAGACTATGTCTAAATCTGCAATTGGTAGGTGCAAAAATGCTTTTCCTGGATGGAGCAATGCTAGATGATTTTCAGAAGACGTTTAAATCTGTTCATTTTGTTCTGTGAATAACAGTGCTCCAGTTGAGTACTCCTGCCTCATTTATCCAATGCTGCTAGTTGTTTAATATTAAGCCTTTAGCACAGTCCTTCTCTGATTCCTCACATGTAGTTTATAGGTTCATAGACAGATACTAGGCACTTTTAAGCCTTACCAGTCCCGTGGTCGATAATTATATATTACCCCTAATGAGAATAACTGAAATCATAATACAGATAATTGAGGGGACTCATTCATGGGATAAAGCATTTAAGAGATGTCTGTGTCCATTAGTAGTACAGGGGCAGTACTGGGGTAAATTTTCTGTTTCCCATCCATTGATCTAAGTTGCACTTGAAAATGGACAAGGGAGAACTTTGTTTTATGTGGATGGGAAGTGTGTTCGACTGCAATGGTATGCTCTGCAAAATATGCCTGTCCCTCTAAACTGTTATGTTGCTGTTGCAGAAGAAATTTAGAACCCTAGACCAAGTATTTCTGATGCCATGTGACTTGCTGATGTGCAGTAAATCCATCAGTAATGGGTTGAAGGATACTGTGTATACCAGAGACAGGTCACCTCTTAGCAGTCGGTAGGATACCGAGTATAGTGACAGGGCTTTGAGTCAGTCCATGTAGTACATATTGTTGTTAAGGCCTTGTATCCTTTTAGTAAGGTATCTATGTGGGTGTTCCAGTTGTTGCATGTGTCTGCACAGATGCATGCCAAAGGTGGCATTATATTCAATGATTAACCTAATGAGGGCTGCATCAAGAAAAGGGACATTGGCATCTCTAGATCTAGACACGATCCCTTTGTTTATAAGCTGTCTAATAAAGAAGGACTTTCTTACATCAGCAGACACATGTTGGTCAAAAGATAGGTCACTGTCCACATGTAGTGCTTAGGGTTGAATTGTCATTGTGGTAGTTCCCTGGGATGGATGATCTCCCAAAGGATACAAAAATGTATTTTTGGTATTTAGCTATAGACCACTATTTATTTGAGAAAACCTTCCAGCAGGATAGCCAAGTCATTTGGATATTTAATTACTGCTGCTAGCTTGCAATAATCTGCAAGCTTAGTCAGCCAGAGCTCTTTGGTATTGGCTTTTAGATCAGAAAAGTAGATGCTAAACAGGAGATGTCCTAGAACAGAACCCTGAGGAACTGCACTGGTAACTAGTCTCTTTGTGAAGGTAATTTCACCTCTTTTGATTATCTGTGTCCTTTCTGTGTGTCAGTTAGCAAACCAGTGGGTGACATAGGGGTTTATTCCTAGTTTGTTATCTTTTCTGTAATGCCTGTGTGGGGAATTGTATCAAAAGCTTTGGCTAGGATGAGGTATGTCATGTGTACTATTTTGCCTTCATCCATTTCTTTGGTGACCTTTTCAAAAAATCCACCAGGTTAAGTAAGCATAAACTGCCCTTCCCAAATCTGAAATGAGATGGGTCCAGTGTTTGGAAGTTTCCAATATCCTGCTTTATTAATCCCATGATAAGTCTTTCCATGGCTTTCCATATGAGGTTCCTCAGACACGAGTCTGTAATTGCCTAGGTCTGTGGAAGATCCTCCCTTTTGCAGGGGATTAACTGTAGCTGCTCTGCATTCACTTGGTGCAAAATCTGTTTGGAGTGTGAAATTGAATAGTGTTGTTAGGGGTGTGGATAAATCATGCTTCTTGCCATTTAAGATGCATCCAGAGATATTATAAGGACCCATATATGCAGTATTTTTAGCTTTTGATAGCAGTTTTAAGACTTGGTCTTGTGGGATAGCTTTATCTGAGCCAGTTTCAGGTATACCTTGAGGGCAGATGGAGGAGAGCGAAGGTTAAAGCTCGAACTACATTTATCAGCCAGTAGGTTTACTAAAGCTTCAGCCTCAATATAGGTTAATGTTGTTGATAATCAGCTCTGCCCATTGCTGCATGGTACTTGTGAGCTTTTGAACACAACTAAAAAATGCCTTGTGATTGTCTTTGGCTTGGGTAAGTATTTTAGCCTCAAACTTGGCTTTGGTTGGTTTTATTAAGCTCCTGAGTTGGTTGGTTGTTTATTTCAGTGACTAGGGGTGCTAATATTCTGACAACTGCTCCTCTTACTTTTGGTCAAAATTCTTTTCCTTTTATTATAAAGCTTGTTGATATTATCGTTCCACCATGTGGCTTTGTTTCTGGGTTTTGCCCTGCACTTGTTCCTATGGGGTACAGCTGCGTCTATACAGCTGTCAATATGCTGTTATAGTGTGGTAGTGCACATTTCTGTGCATTTCATGTTGGTAACTGAGTCTGAAGGAGATTATATGAATCAGAACACCATACCAGGGATATCTAGTTTTCTAGTATTGTTTGAACATATTTGCTTTGTAATGTATAAACAATATCTCTGCCAGAAGTCTACTCATTATGTGCTCTCTCCTTTTGGGTGGGAACACATTCGTCATTGCATTTTTTGCATGAGTATTTGCTGTGGCTAGTAACACAGCACAGCAAGGTGTCAGAATTATGTTTCAACTGAAATGGTTAATAAAATGGTCTTGTTTCCTATAACACAGAATGCAGAACTGAGTCTTCTGGTGCAGATCTGGGCAGACGTTAACCATGTGGGGTCAAAATGAATCTCAAACCAGAGGAAATGGTTGAAAAGAGCATGAAATACCTGGTAGTATAGATAAAGGGGAAATTGTTCAGCTTAAGCAAATTACATGTCCTGCTTGTAAGTCAAATCACAGTTCTGGAAATGATACTAGCAGAAGAGTGTTGTCTTTACACATGTTCTGCACTACTCTTTTCATTGAGATTAAGAAGCCCCTGAGTAGTTCTTCAAACTTAATACAGGACAGTAAGCATGTTTGTATTAGTCGATACATGACTACTTCTTCCCAAGATCAAAAATGGCTTTAGCCTTCCAGATCTGCTTGAATATAGCATGGCTTCCATACAGTGACTTTACATTCAGATAAGAAGAACCCCAAAACCCATCTGATTATTTTAGAAATCTGTCTACAACGACTTGAGCCTATAAGGGCTAAAATTTTAATATCATAAGATATACAGTATGGAAGGTCTATATTTATGGTTTGAAAATAGAAGGTGAATTACCACATCCTATAAATCAGTGCTTATAATATACACCTGTTTATGAACTAAACATATGATAGGGTATAATGGCAGCTCTTTATTCTGGAGTAAATAGATTAAAGTTGGAATAGTGTACATCAGTGATATGTCATCCTCTCACAGTTCACATATTGCTCCTGACTGATATTTTTAGAAATTATCTTGAACTGTATGTCCATTGGTGACACTATTTCCAGTACTGATGCATACTAAATGCACATAGGTAGGTTGGAACTAATAATTGGATATTGGAAGTGAATGCAATAATGGCAAGGATGAATGAGGGACTTGTACAACTGAATGTAAGCTAGTATGTCTGTTTATATGACTCTGTGAGGCCACTGGAGTTGTCAGGGATAAATGAATAGCTGGTTAGAATGTCCTAGTCTAGTGAAAGAATCACAAAGCTGTTAAGAACATGTTCATAATAAATATGGTTCTATCTGTATATTACCACTGTTCATTTGTTTTCCAGGAACGTAATAAGGAGACTGAAGTGTTGATACCATTAAATAAGACAATCCCCTAGGTTTAATAAACTGTGTAGGCAGAGTGTAGAGCCTACTTGGAATATTACCATGTCTGTGTACACGGTTACCCCTCAGTAGCAAGCCATGCATATTAAACATGGCTCGTTGCCAAGGAAGAGCCATGGGACATGTTTATTGAATCAGTGTCGGGAGTGTGGTGATAACTGTGTCCACAGATATGTAACACACTCCCTGCAATGTCCAATAGGAGTATAGCAATGTAACGTATTTATTTATTTATTTTATAAAAATCATGTTTGCGTGAGGTGGAGCGCAGCAGTGCTAAGTGGCACTGAGACACCAGACATCTAAAAATAGAAACTGGATGTATTTAATTATTTATTTATAGGTCAAGTTTAAGTGTAGCTTAGTGGGTTTTCATGGTGCTCAGCAGTGCTTAAAGGTAGCTTGTAAATGTATAGGTAGGAATACAGCATAATCTGTTGGAGTTCTAGCTTGGAGGGGTACAATGGTAGGGATTGGAGAGGGTTTGTGCTTTCAGTCACAGAACTGGGGCATCCAGGAGTCCAGGGTCATGTTTGGACTCCTTGTAAAAAAAAAAACATCGGTGCTGGTTGATGCAGAGAGGTTCTCAGGCCTCAGAGTGCAAGGCAGAGGCCAGGGACCAGCTGGCAAAGGACCTCACCAGTGCAAGTGGTATTCCCCGTATAGGTGAGCAGTGTCATCACCACCATGATGACATGAAAAGAAGGAAGGTTGCTCTCTTTGGACACCTGAGTCCAAGAATTCTGGGCTGGAAATGTCCCACATGTATGTAATTACCATTGTCTATCATTCACCAATATCTAATCTTGAATGTCTGCTAAACTGGTAGGCATAATGGTGTCCTTCCCAACAGCTGCAGAGGAGAGGGCTCACAACATTGTGATGCATGATGGGTTCTTGGCCAGGTTGCTCTATGACTGTGTTGAGTACAGATGTATTTTTCTACCAATAGTCAAATAAGAAAGAAAGAGTAAAGCATTAACTGTGATTAGGTATATAGAGTTAAGACTGTATTGCAGTGAATGTGGACTTAAACCTGTAGATGTGCAGACTGCCAACTGTAGCGCCATAAGCAGGGAAGACTAAAGCACTAACCGTAATAAACTATTATATGCAATAAAACATAGTAGTGCAGTAACTGTGGAATTACAGCTGTGTTGCAACACCTACATCATTACAAATGTTGTGCAATAAAAACATGAATTTATATAATTAACTAATTGAAGGTTTCTCTCATAACGTCTGTTGTGCAATGACTGTGGCAGTAGGGCTGTTTTTCAAGAAATCAGTTATGACAACTGTTGTGCAATAAAAACACAAAATAGTATTTGTACCTGCATTAAGGTATGTCTAATAAAGTCTGTTGTGCAATAGGGCTGTTTTGCAAGAAATCAATTATTACAAGTGTTCTGCAATAAAACCATGAAATAGTATCAGTACTTGCATAAAGGTATGTCTAATTAAGTCTGTGCAATAAGTGTATGTTCAGAGTTGTACTGTAAGAAATCACTTATGACAACCGGTCTGCAACAACACATGGAGCAATAGTGATAACACCAAGGTACATGTGTACAGCAGGATTGTCTTGCTTTCACCATTGCATGTCAGCTACAAGCATTCAGGCTGTGAGGTATGATGTTGTAGTCAGGTGTAACAGTGTATTAGATGTACACTGCAAATAATAACCCATAATCGGATATTGGTTGCTGACTTCACAGATATTTCAATGCACTAACAATGTAATGTGTACACCTGAATTCTACATACTCATATATACATTACCTAGTATCTCTGCCATGCTTGGATGTCATGCATATGTGTTCAACTATCACTGCAGTCAAGTATAAAACTGTACCAGTATTAGCAGATCATATTCTGGTGCCAGGTGAGCTCTAGGCAAATATCAGTCAGTCACTAATCACCAGTGACTCAGTAGCTTAGTTTGCTAAATGCTGTGTATGAAGCACATTTCTACCACACACAGACCAGGGTTTGAATCCAGTGCTATGTAGAGCTATTAATTACAGTATCAGTTACGTAAGGTTTACAGATATTCTCTCCAAAGGAACTACAGGTAAATGGGCTAGATAGCCCATATTATGAGTGCATTCATCTATGCTTATATGTCACATACTGTTACAGTCATTACCAGAAATGTGAAAATACAGCATAAAAAAGGAAATAAGTGCAATAATAATAATAAAATAGAAGAAATAAAATGTCTAAGCTCTGGTATGGCTGCATGCCTGGAGTGTGTGTTAAAGGTATCTGCAGTCAGTTCATACATTTGATGCAGATGTTCACTGCTATTGCTGCTATTGGGTTCTCTCTGTATACCAGCCAAGCAAGGCATGATAGTTGTATGTGCACAGTACAGACAGTTAACATGTTTCTCAAATGTCACACTGTCATGGAATGTAACTACCTCTGCATAATCCCTCTGTCACAAATGTATCATTGACATGATTTTGTATACTACATCAGCCCACAGTACACCTTGGTAGTAATATAGGTACACCTTATGTGCAAGTGTTCTGTGTAGTTGTGAACCCACAGTTGTTACTGCATGGCCCATACTGCCCACACAGCTAGCTTGAGAGGTATGTACATGCTACAGCAGCTATAGGGCACTTTTACACATAAAGAAAGGACAGACCTGTGGAGTAGATAGAAGTACTGTTGTCAGCTATATAGCCTAGAATGGTATTAATGGGCTGTATTTCTCTCTCTCCCCACCCCTTATCTTCAAATATTTATTATTGTTAATCATTGGTTATGGTTCACTATTAACACATGTTGTTACATAAACTTTATTTCGGGGTATGTGTTTTATTATTGTTATGTATGAAACTGGCTGCATATTAACATATCTTGTTGAATTACCTATTCTATTGGCCATTTGCCGTAACTGTTACTGGCATGCTTTTAATATACTGACTGTTCTGTTATTTATTGTTGTGCTTCACATAATATGCATAGACATGTATTGGGGTTATTTCCAGTATTCTGGCATACTGTTATTACTAACAATGGTTTAGTTCATAACTAACCTAAATGTATTGCTTCACTTCCATAATCACACTACATCAAGGTAGGTCTGTTTCCTACTTCAACCAACCTTGGCACCAGGTGCCAGCGCATCTGGGGCACAAGCTGGTGGTGCCCCCTCTGCTGGCCCTGCACTACTTCAAGTGAAACCACCTCAGGGGATGGGGCCCGTCCCTCCCCTGGAAGTGGTTGCAGAGGGGCGGCAGTCACCCAGGATTGACTACTGGCCATGGTGTGCAGGATTCTTCACAGGAGTTATGAATGATGCCTGTGATGGCTCAAGGGTAGACTTAACAACCTGGTGGGGCCTACTGGCCCTGGTGCCCAGCCTCCAGCACAGCCACCTACAGGACAGTGAAGGAACAGTGTGAACTGCCCATGATTTTGGAGCTCAGTCACGCTGCTACTGCCTGACAGCACATGCTCTTCAGATTCCACAACACCCTCCCCATCCAAGGTGTTAACCCCCTTATATGTCACACACTGCTCCTGTCTGCTGTCTTGTCTGTTCTGCAATTCCATCCTCTCCTACCCAACTTACCTCCCCACATGTACCTATATCCCTTCCCCAACATTCCACTTTCTGCTTATAAAAAAATAAATGGGCACTTGTCCCACAAACAAATATCGTCCCATACATAGATCTCCATTTTGCACACATGTCCACTGGACACAACTAATTCAGTCCAATTGGCCTGACAACACATCTATGCTGTACTCACCCCTCTCTCTAGGGTTTGAGTGTCCAAATTCATTCTCCAAATCTGTCAAAATGCACAGCTGTTGCTGTACAAGAAATGGAAAACTAGGGTCGTTCCTTGCAGCCATCATGCACATCCCTACCTGCCTTTCACTATGTTTTTCCCCCTGCTTGCCCCCATTTCACCTCTGTCCTATCAGCCCCCATTTTTCTTTTCATTTCATATTTTTAACGCATGTTTGTTCGGAGCTAAGTGGCGTACCGTGATGCGGCCCATTTTGCAAACCCACTTAAAAGTGCTTTAATGTCACTTACTGATCTTATGTGTTTCCCATAGAGTTATGCACATGTACAAAATCACCTTTGCCATGATTCGAACCTGGGTCCCTTTCAACTACAGCCTACTGCACTAGCCTACTAGGCCACACAGATCTTAATTAAAGCAGGTGGTTTCAGGAAAACATGAGTGTCACTGACAGACTGTAATTGAACCTAATGGGAGAAATGTGAGTGTACCTTGGACTCTGATGAACAAATGCACCAGTAGACAGCCAAATAAATATTAATGGCTGTACTTTAGGCCTGGGATAACAAGTAAATGTTCACTTTTATCCACAACATCTTTAAACACACTTGCTAAGCCATCAGTGGCAGAGTGCATATGCTCAGCTGGGACTCTGCTGCAGAACAACTGCCTGTGAAAGCCATGCACATACCAATGGATGCAGACGTGTGTCACAGCTGTATGTATGCACATATATCTGGCAAATACAGCTGCTGCAGCACTGACTCAGTAGCTCAGTCTGTTAAATGTCTTGCATGCAGAACATTATGCCACACACAGTCCTGGGTACGAATCCAGAGTGTTGTACTTCTATTACATTGTTGAGAATACAGCATGTAATGACTGACTCATGCAATTTTATTCCCTATAGGTTATTGCTACTGAATTATCAGCCATCCAGTTTTGCAAGTCACATGCCTGCAGGTATGGACACACTGCATACATTCAGATAGCCTAACTATATTCCGCCTACTACTGTGAATTGGTACTGTTGTATAACAGATGTACCATAAGCACATGCCTCGAATGCACTGTAATGGGTAGCCTTACCCTGGCTCTCCTTTAACAACAGGGCTGAAACAGCTGCCAGAGTTACATGTACAGCTTGCAGGCCACCAAAGTGTTTGCACTCCTCTCATTGTGTCCTAGGCTGCAGCAGCAGCTGCAGCCTTGAGCATAAGTCACTGTATGTTAAGGTAGCTACTACAGACCTACCATACCTCTCAACCCCCAATAACAAGGGATCCAGACACAACCATACATAAAGGGGGCAAAGATCCAGGGATAGGTACATGTTTCACAGTTTGCCCTTACAAACTTAGTAAGTGGATAGAATATCAGCTACTGTATTACCATGCATATTCTGAATGTTATGAAATGTGACACTCCCATGTCTCTCTACCCCTTCTGACCTCCGCCCACAGTGTTTGCCAGTGACCTTCCATATGACCACACTGTCATGGGACACTGATCAAACATATGAGGCAAAACTGTGGACATATTGCATACATCTCTACAGTGGATAGTAAAAATACTTACCCTCTGTGATGCTGTAGTCTCCACACCTTAGTAATGTCCATCTCAAAAGCTAAGAAAGGGCCCAAGGCCTATATGAAGGCCTTATATATTGCACTGTGGTGCCATGTCATTGGCTGATGATAGTGCAATTCAGCTGTTTTGGATGCAATTAGCAAGTCTGAGACAGATTGGTGCACAGGCAATTACCTGTTTATGAGCATTACCTACAAAAGGCAAGCAACTGCTTTTGGGAAACAGGTATGTATGTACTTTTACTCACACAGAGACCATATGGGCAAAGCATTTGCAGAGGAATCCTTCAATAAAAGGAATACATCACTCTACCAGGTATGTACTACATTTCCCCATAAAAGGGCTGCAGATGGGAGGATGGAGTATAGGGATTAAAAGAGTAGGCATGTATTAGATCTATGATATTGACATGTCAGTAATACTCTGCTGTCCAACACCTACAGGCATGCCTCTCAATTGTCCCTGCTTTGACTCGCATCTCTGCTCTGTCCATCCCTCCTACAATGGTCAGCTGTTATAGTAAAGACAGTGGATTACACCTAAGACATAGTGACACTTTGTAAGGGTACTGTACACTCTTGTAACATCAACCTGTGGACTATAATTCACCTCCTCTCTGCCTGTCGATGTCATACATAAATAGTACTAACATTGTAAAAGTGTCCCTGATGTACTCTGGCTAAGTCCCTGTTTTGTGAAGATTCTTACCTGTCTGGTTGAGAGCTATGCCCAACATACCTCTCAACATCCTACAGTAAGTCAGGAGGAAAAATATGTATTTAATGGGGGGGGGACAAAGGCCCAAAACCTGTGACAGACTATACATATTGGGCATACAGAGTAAGTCTGTGATTAGAGTAACAGATATTACTGTAACATAAGTGTTGTCTGAGGGGTCTGATGGTTGACAGTTAAATTCTATGTTGTTTTCTGACAGCGACCATCACTCAGTGGACAACCATTTGTCAGGCATGCACACATTTGTGCAAGACAGACCACAGCTATGAGGCAAACATGGTGACATTCTGCAAACATCTGCATAGTTGTGATGTATGATGACAACAGGGAACATATACGACAGCAGGTTTGCATTGCTGTCTGTCATTGTGGCACACTGGTGTGGCTGGATTGTACCCATATAGTTGTTGGAATAGCACACTGCTATTTCCCTGACAGAGGCTGTGTCACATATTACTGGGGATTTGCCCATAGTGGACACACCACAGTACACTACATTTATGGCTGTAGTGACATAATGAACTATCTGTCCCAGCACACAGGGACATTACCCAGTATTGCTACTGTCTTGGTGTTACCCACATATGTAGTCTGTCACCAAACTGTGGAGTATGATGTGTGAGGTAGCAGTGGGTAGTGCAGGCCATTATGGGTGGGTAGGGTGTGTACATAGTGGTTATCCATGTATCTGGTCCTGTAATGTGTTTTTCTCTTGTTGTCTTGCAGGAATGATGCATCGATGGAGACATCCTCCATTTTCATCAGCAGAAAATGAAGCTATACTGGATGCCCTCAGACTCAACCATCACATCCTGCTAAGAGGTCGCCACAATTTTGAGCCGGCGACATTGTGGGCCAACCTTGTGAGAGCTGTTAATCACATTGGCCAACAGAACAGGACACCTGGCCACAGACATGGGGAATGTTGCATGTCAAAGGTCAGCTGCAGTTGCCAGAGATTGTGCTGCCACAAGTGGAGGGCCTGCAACAGAACAACCACACTCGACCACAGAGGAATTCCTGGTGAATGTAGGATCAACCCACAGCTCCCAGCCACCATCATGCCATACATCCTGGAGGTGGGTGCCACAGCATCCACATCAGTGGAGCATCCAGGTAAGCTGACTCTGTTCACCAGTATAATACATTTGCAGTCATTGTGGCAGGCTCTACACACCCGTACATGAGTGTCAGGTCTATCTGCGTTGGAGGGGAGTTGGATTTTCACCACAGTTGTGCACACATACTCAGAATGTCAGCAATATAGCCAGTATCACAGTAGATGCTGTACATATGGATATACACATATTACCTTGTAACACTGCAACATTTGGTATTGCTGACATTACCTCTCCCTGCCTTTTCATCAGGTGTGGACAGAGTTTATGGTCCTGTACCTTTTAAGTGTCACTCTGTTTTGCCTGATCAGATATACCCTGTGACTGTTAAGGGCTACTAGTTTGCCTTTTGCACAAGTGTTCTGCTTAGTTAGAGTAGAATAATTGTAAGTTCCATTTTGGAGCAGTTAACTACAGTGCACAGCCTAGAGAATGACAGGTGTGTATTTGTACAAACATTAACATGTTTGCACTTATAGTTATGGGAAACTATGCAGTCTGCTACACATGCACCATTTACTCCAAGATGCCCATTCAGACACAATAGGGGAAAGGTACATACCTGAGGCAGTGGTAGTACAACTGGATTACCATTGTCAGGATAGGTGTACTGGGTTTTATGTGTAGTTCTGACACATACACTGTCAGATTGCATACCCCACTGGTGTATTGAACTGGCAACATTACCCATATGTAGGTGACGTGCATGTTATACAGGGCCTGGGTTGTTTGTGTATGTTGTTGTGGGTGTCTGTGTTGTGCATGGGATTAGAAATGAGAAGATGTGGGACATGTAATGCAGTTGTGGATCCTCATCTGTATGAGTCTGTGTGGATTACCATACATAATAGTGCAGGAGGTAATATACTGCTTTTGTCTTGCACAGGTGAACAGGGGGTTGGAGTATGTCTCACTCACAACCTGTTGTCACTGTCTCATTGGACTCTGATGATGATGGCCATAGTGATGCGCAGGTGGGGTTGTCAGTGGATGAATCTGTCCTACAGGTTGACATCCCTCTTCTGCCCTCATTGTCCCCGCACACAATCAGTATGCCCACACATACCCAATTAGCAAAGGCCACAGATATTGGACAGTCAGTGGGTGGCGACATAGTACAGGACAGTGCGAGACCTATGGTGTCAGTGAGTGTAGACACTGGCCATAGCCATACAGCTGTAGAGGTCCCATACAGAAGATGTGGGACATGTAATGCTGTTGTGGACTGACAGGGATGGTTGAAGGAGGACTGCTGCCCATCCACTTCCTGTTGCAGGTCACTCACTTGCATGTTTTGGACTGTCCTGGAGGCATGAGCTAAAAACAACACCGGATGGATGTTTAGAGTTATGGATGCAGCACAATCTGACATCTGTGACTGCCTCCACTGCATTAGTGATGCTATGGAGCATTTCACTGATGTGGACAGATGGTGGGCTCAGACAATGTCTGTCTTTGAGAGCATGTTGTCTGTGCTGGAACAAGTTGTTTGGCTTGGGCATCAGACACGTGGACATAGGCCAGCAATACCATCTGCTGGTAATCCACATAGCCTTGCATACTCACGTTCCCATAGTGGCAGCACCTCCAGTGCTACGGAGGGTGGTGTGCTGTCCACACCACAACATGGCAGACCATGGGCACGTGATCCTGGGTGATCCCGTGGGGGACACAGGCCCTGCAGACAGCAGTCGCCATCAAGTAATAGCACCACATCTGACCTTGGGCATGGTGCTGCCCATGCTACTCATGGATGATTGGAGGATGTAGTTCCCATGTTCATGACTGTAGATGGTGAACTTTCCACTCTACCATGTACAGTCTACAGCTGTCCACCATACACACATGTAGGGCTAGCACTGAGCTTGACTGTGTACACACGGACACACTTCAACACCGCTGCTCACATGCAGGTCACCTACAAACACACACAGCACTTCTCTATGACCTGTGTTACCAGCATCCCTTCCTGACTCACATACATGTTGCCAACTGTTTGGCACATGCTAGGCCTCTGGCACCACCACACCCTGTGCGTGTGATGATACCTGTACCACATCCCTGCCATCCATGCCATCAATGCGGGGACCTGCATATATATGTCTGATGCACAGGGTGACTATATAACTATAAACATGTGTTTATGTAATGCAGTAGTGTTATGCCATGGCAGTTGTTGTGGGCCATGACAGGTACTGTTTGCTGGCATGTGCCAGGAGTACTCATCAAACATTGTGTATCTTTGTTGCCTGATGGTACACTGGTGGTACTGTTGCAGAATGACAGGTGTGTCATGGAGTTGTGTATGTTTTTATCCCAGGAGTCTGAGTTGTGCAACTATGGATATATTGGGGAAATACAGTGGCACAGGATGGCAAGGCAGCACAGCAGAGAATGACGTCAACAAGGTATGCCAGTATATGTGCATGGCCTCCTAGGAAAATATGTGTAGAACAGTGTGTCAGGGGCAATAGGAACAGTCAGGGTCATCATGCTTTTATACCCTATGACACACTATCCTACCCTTGACACGTGTCACCTGGATAGTCTGCACATACAACTGTAGATGGTGGGATCAGTTGTGCTTATGTAGTGGAGGGCCAGTATGTAGTCATGGGCCATAAAATGCATAACCATCGCACAGGGTTAGGCCGCATGGGCATGTCTCTAATGCTGCACACACACACACACACACACACACACACACACACACACACACACACACACACACACACACACACACACACACACACACACACACACACACACACACACACACACACTGGATGCTGTGAGAGTAGATCCCTGCCTATCTAGTATTACACACTATAGCTCACAGTACTTATCATATGCACCACACTGTTTATCTGATCATACACTGTCAGCCAGTGCTCTTAAGGTAGATGACATCAGCAGGCCTTGTAACAGAGGCCACTGTTGATGCCAGCAGCCAGTCAGTGGGTATAAAATGCATAACTATTGTACAGAGATAGCCCATAGACCCCTGGTGTGTTGCATGGGGATATATTTACACACACACACACACACACACACACACACACACACACACACACACACACACACACACATGCTCACACTGGATGCTTTGAGAGTAGAACCCCCTGTCTATCTAGTATTACACACTATAGCTCATATTACTTATTGCATGGGTTACGCTGTTTATCTGATAATGCACTTTAAAACTAGTGCTCTTAAGCTGGATTACATCAGCAGATCTTGTAGAGGAGGTAATTTAGAGGCCAGCAGCCAGTCACAGGGCCATAAAATGCATAGCATTGCATGGAGACAGAGAATATGGGCATGTCCATAGTGCTTTGAGGGGATATTTTGATACACATACACACAGAGTTGGAGGATGTGCGATTAGAACCCCTACCTATCTAGCATTACACACTACAGCTCACAGTATCTGTTGCACACACCACATGTTATGTCTGTTGTATATGTTGTTGCAGGCACAGTACTTGTAGAGTATGTAAAGTGGCCTTGTGATAGCATGTGTTGCCTGCAGAGTGATACTGCTTGGTACTGATAGTGCATCTAGTGTCCTAAGGGTGGGATAGCTGGTAATATCCCTACTATGTGTACACTTACCAGTCTGCCATATGTGACTGTTTGCAGTTTAATAGGCAGACATGTGGCCAGGGACAATATGGCCTGTCCAAGGCATCCATTGCATCCATCGTACATTACACCACCTGCGTACCTGTGTCTGCCTGCAGGGTGATAGCCTGCAGGTTCAGGGGTCTGTTGGTGAGTTGATTATGTGCTGTTGCAGCCTTGGTCTGATGCCATCAGACAGCTGTTGTCATGTGTATTTGCAGATGGGAATATTCATACATCCCTGCCCATATCTATATCAGTGGTCTATAACAGGGTTATCTCCTTAAATGTAGTTTTGTGTGTGTATCAGTGATGTAAATGTGTTCTGTATAAGTATGTGGAGTGTCTATGTATCATTGTACTTTATATAGCTATATATACATCTTGTTATCAGATATGTATGTGCCACATACTGATAGAAATCATAATCACTCATGAAGGTGATAGGGAGAGACAGATATGTATACATAGATGTATGTATGTACAAACATATTTCCACATAGCAGGTCTTTGGGTGGTAGAAGCAACAGACTTGGGCTAACGTTAAGTGAAAGAGCATGCCCAGTGTGACTGTCAGTACTTACAAGGGGACTCCAGGCCAGAGTTACCTATACTCCAGTCAGGGATTATTGTGTGCTGCAGGCCATTGGCTGCTGCACCGGTTACCACAGTACTGCAGTTGCCTGATATTGTCCAAGGTATTCCCCAGCTATTTGCTGACCTTAAAATGTGACTCAAACATCAGAACTGTAGAGAGTTTCACAGACTGTCCAGACTCTTGCTGCATATCTTTGGTCTGTTTCACATAACATTGTTGTTTTCTGGCAAATTAGTGGCAAAGCAGTCATGATTGAAGTAAAGTAATACTGACAGGTATTTGAGTTTCAGACTCCATGCACAGCAGGTGAGTCATGCGAATGCAGGACCTGTTATTCTATCAACAGTCTATGCTTGTAGGAGCAAGTATGTAAGACATGTCCCAAGTTGTGGTCCTTGGTCCCACTTTCATTCACTGTATTTCGACAGATTTCCTGCTGTCAGAGGCTGAGAGGTATGATGTGACTGGGGTACATAGTGACACACCACACACAGGGTGACAGTCTGTACTTGTTTTTCCAGAATGTACAGCATTTCACCCCATATCTCTGCTGTGTTCCACATAGATCTATGGTTTCCCAGTGCTATACTGAATGTCAGTCACTGACTTGTACCTACTGACACGTTTAAGTGATGGCCTTTACATCCAGCAGCTAAAGTGACTTGTTGCAGCATGCTGTTAAACTAACCCCCTGCTAGGTAACTCAGAGCATGTATAATGTCTGTCTGTAGGTATAGCCCTTTGTTCCCCCAGTAACTCTGTCTTTGTCCAGCTTTCTTACAGTAGCAGATTGAAGGGTTCTGACAGTCTGTGGGCTACCACCATATGTGTACCCCATATGCAAAAGATGTTGGATGCTGCATGATTTGAACCATCAACACCATCACACATGCTACTGTCCCTGGCCCACTGAGCCACACCGGCTGCCAGACAGGGAGGTTCCTCCCTCACACTGTCAACACAATAGGGGAATTTTCTGGTCTGCTGATATATCATTGCAGACTTATGGTTACTGCAGTTGTATGGCAACACTGATGTGTTTAGGATGGGGGAAGACCAGCCTATGCTCTGCTGGCATAGGCAGTTGTGTGACTATCCTTTGATCCCACTGTTTGGCATCTCCCTGGACTACTGTCATGGAGTTTCCAGGCATGTGGCCAAGTGGCTAATATGAGGCACATACTATTGACCAAGGTGCCTGATGCCCCAAGTGTCTGTTAGATGTGTGCAAGTATCCCAGTATAGATCTGCAAATGCAGCTGTTGACAGGCCTGTAGTTCTGGGCTGACTCTGATGCAGGCAGTCCACAGTCAATATATGGTGAGTTACAGGTTGAGTACCATGTCACTCCCTAGGGCCCTAGGTTGTCAGTGAATGTGCTATGCATCATCTGTTGGCCAAGGTCAGGGCATATTGGGCACACCTACATCTGCCTACAGGAACAGCCTCAGGGGGTTCTTCTTTCGAGTCTCCCTGTGAGTGTGGCTGTGGTGACCTAGGCAGTAGTGGGGGGCTGTGTATCCCTTCCCTTTGCTGAACCTGCTGCAGCTGTTTCCACAGGATCATATTGTGCAGCATGGCACATACTGTGAACATCTGTGCAGATGTGGCTGGAGAGTACTGCAAGGCTCCACCAGATATATCAAGGCACCGGAGCCATGACTTCAGCAGCCCAAACACATGCTCTGTGATATTCCTAGTTTGAGCGTTTGCCTCTTTATGGAGTTCTTCAGTGGGTGTGCATTTCCGATGGGTGTCATTATCCAAGGTTCCAGTGCGTAGCCAGCACCCCCAAGTAAATGGTCATGTGGGATGTCCTCCCTAGCAAACATCTGGTACAGCTGTGATGAGTGCCAGATATGTGAGTTGTGATAACTGCCAGGGCTGCCAGCACACACATTCATAACAATGCCTTGGACATTGCACATGACCTGGCAGTTGATAGAGTGATACCCCTTGCAGTTGACATAGATTCCACCCTCTTCACTGGGTGGTGTCTTGATGTGTACATGAGTGTAATCTATGGCACCCAGTACCTCAGGGTAGTGTGCTACATGGTAGAAGAATTGCACACTGCTGGCCCTCTCCTCAGGGGTGTGGGAAGATAAATGTGCTCACTGGCATGTGATAGCATAGCATCCAGGAACTGGAGTACCCTGGAAGCAGATGCCTGTGAGACCCCCAGCATGTCCCCAGTTGGTCTTTGGAAAGTACCTGTAGATAGTATCCTAAGGGCTACTCATACCTTTGTTTCCACTGGGATTGGTTCCACTCTGTTGGATCTGGGTCTGAATTGAGGGTATCAAAGCTCGGTGCATTCTTGTAATATGTCCCTGTCCACCCTGTAGCACTGTACAATCTCCAGCTCATGTAGCTCCTGGCAGGTTACCCTGGGTCTGAACACTCTTTTCTTTCTCAGTCTAGGCCTATGGTCAGCATCAGCAGCAGCTTCACTGACCTCAGCATCTAGAACATAAATATGTAGCAGACCTGCAGCAGCCCCTAGCATTCTCTAGGTTAAAATTCCCAAGTCTGTACTCCATTGGTGCAGAGTATGGGGAATATCAGTTTGTAGGGTGCATGCATACTTTATAGTGATCTGCTGTAGGTGTCCTCTGTGTGATTGGCTAGTTGTAATGCATTCCACCTGCCAAGTACATCATTAAGGGGTTTAATGGCCCTAGTTTAAGTGTAACAGGGCTCATCATTAATTCCGAACTCATTGGTTTTCTCAGCAAAATTTTTTTTTAACAGCCTTCCTTTGCTGAGCACTGCGGTACACCACGCAAACCTGCACCACATAGGTAAACAAGTCATAGCAGTGAGCAGACACACTTCCATGGAAGGTATGCTAAGCACAGCTGTGCACCACATAAACACACTCAAATATGCTCAAACCTGCTGGAATACACACCCCAAAGGTAAACAAAGCTTAACATTCACCAGACACACCCCATGCTGAGCACAGTGGAGTGGCACAGGCGCCACTTAGCCCAATGCACTGAAAGAATTGTATTATTGTACTATTTTAACTTAAAGAATTGTAGATACACCCCTTTTGATGTCAGCAACTTCTGTGGACACCAACATGGTTCTCTCCCTACATGGATGGGATCTGCAGACACAGATACCCATTTCTGCTATTCAGTAACCTAAGATCATTTGCATACAGATCTGTGCAGAGTACCTGGTAACTACACAGATTCAGGCCCTGCCTCATTAACAACCACAACAGTCATACATTGTACATACCCCACACAGGGTCCTGTAATGCATTACTATTATATACTCACAAATTCTGCTTTTTTCAATATTTTTTTATTTTTGTTTTCCATAATGGCATGTTTTTGCACTGTGGCATGCTGCACAAAGAAACCCATGGTATTAAAAAAAACAAATAATTATTTTCCATACTGTTTTTGACACATAGTGCTTACTCTTACACATATCTTTGTCCACTATACTATTTCTGCCACTGTAATTCCACTTTCACAGCCTTGGTGTCATTTTAACTTCCTGTACAAGGACTTTTTCTGTGTACATTACTGACACCAACACGGGGCCTGCATGAATGCCTGTCTGATTGCTGGATTGTGCTAGCTGCTTCATTTGCATGCATTTTACCTGCTTATGAGGTGATTTGCATGCCACAGACACTTCCGTGTTTGCAGACTTGAGCACACCTCTCTGCTCCCATTACTAGATCATGCATCTGCTTACTTTCATATAAGCAGTGTGCCACTATGCCTACATGGAAAATAAGTCTGTGTAGGCTTTACTAAATTCCTCCAATGTATACTAATTTTCATTTTGTTCTAGCATGTTATATGATTGCTGTAAATGGTCAGTGGTTATAAAGAGTATTGGATGGGTACCTAGGAAAATATTACCTGAAATTAATGATGGTACATTTTGATTATCTGACATTTACTCTTAGAATTTTAATTTATATATGACTGGATATTTTTTGGATGAAAGCCGTGGTTTTAAATTTGTTATATATTGTTTTTTTTTCCCACTGGAAGTTATTGCCATCACATTGGATATCTCAGTTTCATATATCTTTTTTAAAATGGTGAATAATTATTTTATTTATTTTGAAAGAATAATATGTGTATGTTAAATGTTCAATGACCAAGGTTTTTCATTTGCTTACTTATATAGTACAGTATATGCATTTCAACAATAAAGGTCTGGTAACATATATATAATGAGCTGGTAAATAACATTTCAAATGTTACTTCATTTTTAGCTTGTAACTCAACAATGAAAATCACGGTAAAAGTATAAAAAATGTTTTATAGTTGTCCTCTCATTATTAAGTGATTATAGCTGTACCATCCATCTGATAATTCAGTTGAGTATTTTTCCCTATACATCTGTAAATCTTTTAGCTGAACATTTTACTTAGCCAGGATTTTTGAGAGCTGTTAATTTTCCAGCTTGCTTCAGTCTTGAGCAAGGTAAATCTGTATTATCTTTAATGAACGAACCATTCTGACCATCTAGTGCTTGAAAGCTTAAAATATGTTGACTATTACTATTAATTTCTTGGTTATTAGTTGCCATTGTGTTTTCTGCCATCCTTTGCTTAACATGATTAGATTTCTTTCCAACACAAAGACTAAAGAGGCACATTGACACATGTAAGCCATATATATGATTGAATGTTTACATAACATTATAGGTGTGTAGCCCGTGTAAGTGATTTAGTGAATTTACAAACACATTGGTCTTCCGTTTGAATAAGTTTACACATTAAAATATCCAGATTTACTTTTACAAGTCCATGTTACTCAGATATGCTTTCATAGCACATTAGAATGTGTCCAATACTTCCTAAAAGAAAAAAAAAACATTGGTCTCCTTGTCTCATCTACAGTAGAGTCAGCTGTTTTTGCTCAGCAGGGTTAACAGAGCACACATGCATCTCTGTACCTATGGCTCTTGAACTTCAAAATAAACATCAAAGCATTAAAACTGCAAGATGTGTTTTAGATTTCCTAATCCCCAGGGCATTTCATTCCATTGAATTTGCATCACACCCAGCTGACACTTCACAGAGGTTAGAAAATGTAGAAATTTTATTTGGACACATACATTGGCTATTGGTTGTGCATCCAGTGGTGTAGCCAGGATGATAAATCCTTCCATGCTGAAATGGACTGTAGTCAAAATAATTTCCTGTACATGCACATGTGCAGCTTTCTGCTTTCCATGTAAACATTCAGATCCAAATAAAGTATTTCATTGCAGTTTGTGATAGCTTCAAAAACCACAAACATTATTACCTAGAATTCATGTAATCAATAAATCTGCCATGCTATGTCAATAACATGCTGCCTAAAATATGCACATATGTTCAAAGCATGATGTAAAAGATGGACATACTCTGTGGCGACTGATAAAGTAAGAGCTATGCCATATTTTTGATGGTATTATTTTCATATAACAATTTTACAAAAAAAAAAGTTCAAATATGGTAATCAGCACCTTTATTTTAAGAGAGGACATCTCAGTTTTGTAACAGTTTTTCATTATATTCCAGTCATATATCATGCTGATACATATTCAAATTTGTGCCAGTAATATGCATCACTTGCACCAGCAAAACATATTCTGGCCAATCTGTTTCTGAAATTGGGTAAAACTAGAGTACTTAAACAGAAAAAAAAAAGCAAACATCTTATTTTATAAATTCCACAAATGTCACCTAGTAGCCTTTTTGCTATGAGTAAATCCCTAATGCTAGGGTCATTATAAACTTTATTTATAAACTTTTATGTACTTTAGTGAGACCATTTATAAGAAGCCTGATAGAGCATGATTTCTAAAAAAAAAAAAAAAAAACCACACCCACACGCATCTCTCTCTCTCCCTCAGATGCACATGCACACACGAACAAGCACACATGCACACACACACACACACACACACACACACACACACACACACACACACACACACACACACACACACACACATTCCACAATATATATCTGAAGGTTTTCTCCCTGGGCCTCTGCTGAAAATGGGTACCTCATGAGCCAGTCAGACTTTCCCAGTAAACAAATGTCTGGACTGGAAATTGTGGGTGAGCTGTATATATATATATATATATATATATATATATATATATATATATATATATATATATATATATATATATATATATATATATATATATATATACCACTCAATCTGAAAAACATCAATCCACAAGGACTGAAAAACACATAAGACAGATATTTTTGCAAGGGGGAAGTCCCTCTACATCTTTCACCATCTCTGCAAATTATATATACTAGCTTTGAGATCCCACAACAGATGGGAAAGAACATATTCCCTGAACCCAACTCTACTACAATCTGTACCTGAAGAAGCCGTCACTTTACAAACAGCTGATTTTTCATCAGCTACACCAGCTATCCCCCTCCATCCATGTTTGAAAACAGTCAAGACTCTTTGTTCCATATCTATATCTATCTGTCTATGCATCTGTCTATCTAGAAAAAAAAGCTTAGATAAATATGTAGAAAGCTGATTTTTAAAACCGAAACATGAATTTCATACTATCCATTTAAGTGTTTCATTAGATTAATCTTCTTCTCCTTTTGGCTGCGCCCATTAGGGTTCACCACAGAAGAACATAGGTTCAAACAAGAAGTGGCACTAGAGTTTTGTGGTGTCGAGTTGTCAGCTTGGTGCTCAACCTTCCTCTGAAGGCACACACATGCGCACAGTCACAACTAGGGCCAATTTCGAATGTGCAATCCACCTGCAGCATGTCTTGGGAATGTGGGAGGAAACTTGAGCACCTGGAGGAAGCCCACACAAACACAGAGAAGACATGCAAACTCCACACAGAAGGCACCTCAGCCAAGAATCTAACTGGAGAATGTCTTGCTGTGAGGTGACAATGCTAACCTCTGCACCACTGTGCCACCGTTTTATTAAGATAAAAAAAATGTATCTCCTTTTACTGTATTTGTGTTTCTTCCTACTTTATTTTGCTTTTGCGTCATCTTAAAAGTACTCAGTTGTATTTATTACTGCTTGGTGTAACTCATTCTAAGCATTTTAGTTTAAGCACTTGGGCTTCAGACCAGTTGTTTTACATTAAGAAGGTTTGTGGTCTGCACTGTAGTGGCAGGACAGGTAGCTTACATCCTTCTAAGTTGGGAACTGCTGATTGAGGGCTCAGTGTCTGTTATTCTAAAAGTGTATTAATTCTGGTTTAAGCACTTGGGCTTCAGGCCAGTTATTTTACATTAAGAGGGTTCGTGGCCTGCACTCTTGTGGGAGGAGAGGCTGGACTCTGCCCTTCTGAGCTGGGGATTTCTGGTTAAAGACTTATAGTGCCTGCGTATTTGAACTGCTTCTTACTGAAACTGGTACACCTTGTTTGCTGTAGCATAGACTAGATCCAGGCCTGCTGAATCTAGCTTTGTTTGTATAACTTGAGCACTAATCCAGGCATTCTTTAAAGTATTCAATTGTATTTATTACTGCTTGGTAGTAACTTGATTAAGGTGTAGCTATCATTCTAAGTCTTTTGGATTAAGCACTTGGGCTTCAGACCACTTGTTTTACATTAGGAAGGTTTGTGGCCTGCACTGTGGTGGCAGGACAGGTAGCTTACATCCTTCTAAGTTGGGAACTGCTGATTGAGGGCTCAGTGTCTATTATTCTAAAAGTGTATTAATTCTGGTTTAAGCACTTGGGCTTCAGGCCAGTTATTTTACATTAAGAAGGTTCGTGGTCTGCACTCTTGTGGGAGGAGAGGCTGGACTCTGCCCTTCTGAGCTGGGAATTTCTGGTTAAAGGCTTATAGTGCCTGCATATTTGAACTGCTTCTTACTGAAATTGGTACACCTTGTTTGCTGTAGTATAGACTAGATCCAGGCCTGCTGAATCTAGCTTTGTTTGTATAACTTGAGCACTAATCCAGGCATTCTTTAAAGTATTCAATTGTATTTATTATTGCTTGGTAGTAACTTGATTAAAGTGTAGCTATCATTCTAGGTCTTTTGGATTAAGTACTTGGGCTTCAGACCAGCTGTTTTACATTAGGAAGGTTTGTGGCCTGCACTGTGGTGGCAGGACAGGTAGCTTACATCCTTCTAAGTTGGGAACTGCTGATTGAGGGCTCAGTGTCTGTTATTCTAAAAGTGTATTAGTTCTGGTTTAAGCACTTGGGCTTCAGACTAGTTATTTTACATTAAGAAGGTTTGTGATCTGCACTCTTATGGGAGGAGAGGCTGGACTCTGCCCTTCTGAGCTGGGAATTTCTGGTTAAAGGCTTATAGTGCCTGCATATTTGAACTGTTTCTTACTGAAATTGGTACACCTTGTTTGCTGTAGCATAGACTAGATCCAGGCCTGCTGAATCTAGCTTTGTTTGTATGCTTGTTGTTTGTTTGCTTGTTATTTCCCTGAAACGCTAATTCCACCTAAAACGTGGCTTTTCAGCGCTTCTGTGGATCCCTAGTGATATCTGCATTGCTTACTGTACTTATTTCCTTGTTTCACTTGAATGATAGTTACTGTTTGTCATTTTTGCATTTAAGTTACCTGTAGCACATTGCATTTAAGTTACCTGGCACTTGCTCACTAAAGCAATTATATAAGTCAGCACTAAAAAATTAAAAGCACTACACCCTCACAAACTCCCCTTGAGTACCTTGTTCCCCATTGGCCCTTTTTTTTCAATTATAAAGGAATTCCCAATACTTTTCTAGCATGTCCAAAGGTCAGTTGTCAATCTCTTCTCCTGTCCAGCTGGTGAATCTGGGAATCTTGAGGCAATGTTACAACTGCCTCATGTACACAGACAACCCTCTCCTCCTCCCAACAAATTCCAACACATGTGAGAGATGCAACCATATAGCCAAACTGGAGGCTAAGCTCTCTCAACTCAGTACTGGCGTAACCAGTCAGGAGGAAAAGGAAACCACACTCACTACAATTCCAGTCTCACATAGACCTACCACGACAGCAAACCAAACACATAAACACACAAAAACATACACGGAGGCTCTAAATAAAAATCTGCCTAAGCAGCAGAGACCTCCAAAGCAGACACCCAGCAACCGCACACCCAAAACAAAACACGTGCAACACATAGCTTACAAAGCCAGTGTGTCAAACAGTCACAGCCCTTAAGGCTAAACAACACGCCTGATACACTTGTAATAGGTGACTCTATCGTCAGGCACACTGACGTCCTGCTCACCAGGCTGAACAAGGAGAAGGTCACGGTGAGCTGCCTGCTGGGCGCTAGGATCCGCCACATAACACAAGCACTCAGGTCACTCCAAGGCAAGTACAAATATGACTCAGTCATTGTCCATGCTGGTGTGAATGACCTAAGATGTACCTCCCTGGACTACATGAAAAGAGACATAGAGGAGCTCTCAGAGCATGTAGCCCAGGCCGGTATGACCCTGACCTTGAGTAGCATCTTACCCTCTCCAAGAATGATGCCACAATATGAAGACAAAATGATCAATTTCAACAATTGGCTTAAGTATTGGTGTCATTCAAAGGGGATCCATTGCCTGTCAGCCTGAGATGGCATGCTCGACAAGCCACGATGCTTCGCTAGGGACAGCTTGCACCTATCACCCCTGGGCTTTCGGATATTGGCAAAGGCTCTTGCTACCCCCATAGTGCCTTTTTTAGGCAAGGCACAAAAGACAAACCCATCTCCATAGGTATCACAAGGGATAAGAAACTAAGAGTAGTGCTACTCAACGCCAGAAGTCTAAACCTCAAGATGCATGCACCCGAAACTCTCCTTAGCATGGAGAACATCGATATCTGTGCAGTAACAGAAACCTGGTTCAAGGCTCCCGAGAGCACCCCAGCACTACCAGGTTATACCTCATACCATGCTTTTTGGCCCCAAAACTTGGACTGAACCACAAAAGGAGGGGGAGTATCAATATTCATCAAAGATACCCACACCTCCAGGTTGGTGGCACAGCACGAAGCATCAGAGACTATCCATGTGCAACTAACAGTGGATAAAACTGCCCTCCAGTTTATAGCCTGCTACACACCACCCTCCCAAACCCAGGAACTCCACTTGGCCTTCCTGAGAACACTGGAAAATATGAAGGTCTCTCCAAATACCATTATATTGGACGATTTCAACTACCCAAACATAGACTGGGAGCATTACTCTAGCTCCAACACCCTAGCCCAAAGGTTCCTAGAATTTATAAACTCAAATGCTATGGAACAACTTGTTACCACTCCCACAAGAGGGGAAAACATACTGGACCTGATCATCAACACGGGGACTCTATGCTCCAGACCAGAAGTGTATCCCTCACTGGTAAGATCAGACCATAAACTAATCTCACTGGATATTCACATCCCGACCCCAACCCCTGCCCAGAAAACCACAGTGAAAAACTTCTCTAAAGCAAATTTCACACTCCTCAAAACTGAGGTGGAATCCTTCAAAGCCCCTGGGCCTGTGGAAAATACGGCCCAGACCACAGAATCTTTTATAAACGCATTCTATGAACACCTTCAGGAATGCATGGATCATGCAATCCCAAATAAAACCAAGACCCAATCCTCCAAAGGCAGACATCCTGTCTGGTGGACCCCAGCCATAAACAAACTATACAATAGAAGGAGGAAGCTACTACATGATAGAGCAAATTCCCAAAAAGGGAAGGCATCTCTGATCAGTATTAGCAAAAAACTACGGGCACTCATAAAATCGTCTAAGGCCAGCTTTGAGAGAAAGATTGCACAGGACACTAAGGATAATCACAAGGCCTTCTTTAGTTATGTTAGGAACCTGGGTGGGAATTCCCAGATATGCTCAGAATTAGTCCAAAATTACAAAAAATACACTGAACCCACAGACATTGCCAACATCCTAGCTGACAGGTTCAGCGTAAACTTCTCACCACCCCCCTCTCCACCAAAAGGGCAAATATCTATCCCAGCAGAGTGCTGCCCCCCTGACATCTCAGATGCTCAGGTAAGAGCCGCCCTCTCCAAAGCAAAAAACACAGCATCAATGGGGCCAGACGGTGTCCCGGGCTGCGTCCTACACGAACTCCAAGAAGAGCTAAACCCAAACATAAAACTACGGTTCAATCTCAGCCTTACTACAGGAAATGTACCCAAAGAGTGGCGTACAGCAATGGTGGTCCTCTCCACACAGGTGGTGCCTCAATGGATCCTGGAAACTATCGCCCCATAAGGCTGACTAGCTTGGTCTGCAAAGCTATATAAAGAATCATCATGGACCTTATAAATAAAGATATTGGGGACCTACAGACACTGGATCCTACCCAGTTTGGCTTTGTTAAGGGCAGATCCTGCCTCTTAAACTGGTCAATTTCTTTGAAACAATCACCAAGGCCATTGACGAGGGGAAGGTGATCCACACAGCCTACCTGGACCTCGCAAAAGCCTTCGATACAATACCCCACTCGGGCATTATGGATAAGCTCACCAGCTTAAATATAAACCCCTATGCCACTAGATGGGTTGCAAACTGGCTCAAGGACAGAACCCACATGGTTAGAATTGCTTGAGCCATGTCAGACTCCAAACTAGTTACAAGTGGCGTCCCACAAGGCTCAGTCCTGGGACCTCTCTTGTTCAGTATATATTTCTCAGAGGTACAGGCCAACACGGAAGGACTCTGGCTGACCAAGTTCATAGATGACTGCAAACTGGGTGCCATAATCAACTCACCAGCCGACACAAGCATCCTCCAAAAGGGCCTCATAGAAACAGACAACTGGTGCCAGAGCCATGGCATCAAGCTAAATGCCAAAAAGTGTATAGTCATCCCCTTTGGCAAAAACAAAGTGCCCACAAATTACTACATAAGTGGTAATCCATTAAGTATGGAAGAAGTAATTAGGGACCTGGGGACCCAAGTTGATAGCAATCTCTCATTTGACAACCACGTGGCCAAAGTGGTTAGAAAAACATTTTATATAGCCCACCTAATTATGAAGGGATTCACATCTAGTTCAGGGGAGGTCATCGTGCCTCTTTACTCATCCCTCATCAGGCCCATAATTGAGTACAATGCCCCTTTTGGGATGTACCTTACCAGACACCTGCAGCAGCTGGAAAGACCCCAAAAGTACCTCACCAAGAGGATCAAAGGGCTCAAACAGATGCCATATGCTGCCCGGTTAAAGAAACTCCAGCTCTACTCAGTGGCATACCGCCTACTCAGAGGCGATCTGTGCCTGACATATAAAGCCATGTCCAATCCGGAATTAATGGACATGCTGCACCTCAGAAAATCCAAATCCCATTGAGCTACACGATTGAGAGACTTGAACCTCAGCACTGAAATAAATAGGACATGCTGGAGGGACAGATTCATAACCCAGAGGCTCCCTTCACTCTGGAATAAAATCCCAGTCCAGGTTAGGCAGAGTCCCTCATTGACTCTATTCAAGAGGAATCTTGATGAGTGGATGGGAGATCGTAGGTTTACCCCGGGTATCACTTCTGTGTTACTGTTAAACAGAGGCACAGTATACTAACCTCGAAAAAGGGCATAGCAAAATTAATTTAAAATGGGTGGCGAAAGCCAAACACACTTTGGCTAGGCTTATAAATGCCCTAGGGCAGATAGCCTAGTTTAAACCTATGAACCTATGAAGATTAAATAAAAGAAAAATTTAAGAGTCTGACCATTTTACGATTGCCAGACTGTATCATATATAAAATTATGCACACAAAGGAAGAAAATCAAACAAGATAAGGTGAGACTTAACCAGTGGCAAGATAATTTGTTTTTATTTCTCATGTGTTCCTTTAAGTTTGTTTTGAAAAGTGAGTCGTCTTTCAGTTTGCAAATATCAGTAAAGCTGTCCATGACATCATGGATGAATTTGCCTAAGTAAGATTTTTTTGCCTGTGGATAAAGAGAAATGTGGTCTGGTGAGTTTAATCACTGTGGTATTATGAAGAGGACCAGAAGATTCATGCACAATTAATTTGTCAGCAAGAAATGAGCATTGTCACTTGTGAAGTCATTTAAAGGTAAGTGAATTGAGGAGGTGGGATGGGATAACCCTGCAGAGATGCAAAGCCATTTGGACTTTGCAGTAGTGGTACAATGGTGTTGAGTAAGGGTAGCTATTTATAAAATCCAAGGATGTTACTTTCATGAGTATGAAGGGTGGCAGCATTTTAACCTTTGAGAAATTCAGTTATGGGAAGAACATATTTATGTCTACAGAGTGCAACACTGCTGTCAGTAACATGGTAGACATCAGGAGTAACTAGACAGGAGAATTTGTGGACCATCTTAAGTTGCACAGTCAGAGACCATGGTTGTGATGCATTCAACTTGGTTTTGAAAAGAAAGTTGTCTAATAGACCTCCAAGGTATTTTTGCTTTTTGGTTAAAAGGATGGTTTTCAGAATGAGCAGAAATAATTGGAGAGGAAATATAAAAATCCTTTGGAACTGACAAATATCCTGAGTTCTTACAATTTGATCACATTGACAGATTCCATTAATGAGCTAAATACTATGCTCAACCTAAAGTTTTTCATGTCAGACAGGAACAGGGAATACCGTTTATAACAACCATTATGTTATGGAGGAAGGAGCAGTATCCAAATCATTATTGCTGTTTTGATTTAGAATTAACTTTTTTTGAGATGTCATAGGTGTTTGGAGTTTTCATTATGTTTTATAATGTGTTACATATAGTATAGAGTGATGGGTTATTGAAGGTATGAATGTTATAAATATTACATTATAATAAATAATCACAGAGTTCCCAGAGAGCAGTATAAATTAACACTGATAGGGAAAAAAACTTTTGATGGTCGGCTTTAGAAACTAAGATTGGAAGACACTATATGAAACAAGGAGCACTTTTATTACATTTGGGTTTGAACTTTAGATATATTATAAACTAATGCAGATAGGTTAGTCCTGTAGAGTTTTATTTAATGCTATTAAAAGCAAATTGACTATAATGCTACATTTATTATTCTACAGATAGTCAGCCATACAATAGAAAAAAATCATTTAACCCCTGTCTAACCACTTTGAAATTGTCATTATTTAGCTTTAAACTTATTCCATAAGAACTTCAGGGAACTTGATTAGTTCCACTTTTACCTTATTAATGTATACGGGCTGTGCCGTTTTATGAATCATAGCTTGTTTTCAGCTCTGCACAACCTTCTTAAAATTCAGTCTAACAAGAAGCTTCATGGGGAAATTACAAAGTGATTGACATTCATACCTTTTAATGGGCATCAAAATGAAATGTAAGTCTTCTGTCATTAGTCTTACATAGTGTTCCATAAAATTCTGTAATGTAAAGAGTTTGTGGATTCAGAAAATAAATTATCACTTAAAAGTGTTCAGGGGGAGAAATGCTGGCATAAAGTGTTGAACACTGACAGGTGATCATAGACGATCATTATTGTTATGTATTAAGAAATATATTTCTACTTTAAAATTCTGATACATTTGAAGATACAGAACAGATTTTTCCTTGGTATCTCAAAGCAGGCATAATAAAAAACTTCAGAAGGAAGCATAACAGCAGGTAGCTTATAAAGAAATTTAAACATGTAGCATAAAAAAATGAATTATTCATTACCCAAGACTTACTGAGTGACAGTCCAAGTGTCAGACCACAAAGACATGTTTAAGAATAAAAACAATGCTTTATACAGTGTATAACATAATCTAGAAATAGATAAAATTAATATTGGGTGTAATCACCATGCCAAAAGAAATAATTCAACTGAATTGCATAAGAATGGCTTACTAGAAGATGGGAGTACGGTATGAATACTATGAGCCAAAGGAATATTACGCCATGTGAACAAATTAAAATTACTTTGTAAAGTAAAATTTATTTTGTAACTTTTTTTTAAATCTGTTAGTAAACAGCTGGGTCATAAGGTAGTTATAATGTATAATTCAAAGGTAGTGAGATGACATTGTAGGTTCACCCCAACAATCATTTCTAGGAACCTGTTACATTGTAGTAGATATCACTGGTGATTAGACTACTGAGCTTTATTTTTTTTTTCTAATGTATAGTAACAGTGGATGAAATAATGTTTTTCTTTTTGTACATAGACAGTGGCCAATTCTAAACCATTTCTGATAGTGTGTCTGATTTAACTGTGATTTCGATTTGGGTATAACCTCCTTAGTGTTGAACCCTTCCACATGAGAAATTTCTCTAAGGGCCAGCACTCTATGTAGAAAATTCATTTTCCCATCTTGTAGTCTAAAATACACAAACAATAGATGTATGATTCCCAGCTGTTCTCAAGAACAGTTTCTTATTTTGATAGAACATGGATTTAATAATTACTGACCTTGACTTCTGAAAGTCATCTGGGGAATACGCTTCCTGTGCAATATGTCCATGGCAAAGCATATTGCTTTTGGAGAAGCAGAACTTTAGAAATTAATCTAGAAAGTCAGTCTATATATATATGTGTGTGTGTGTGTGTGTGTGTGTGTGTGTGTGTGTGTGTGTGTGTGTGTGTGTGTGTGTGTGTGTGTATGTGTGTGTGTGTGTGTGTGTGTGTGTGTGTGTGTGTGTGTGTGTGTGTGTGTTCCCTATTTCCCTTCACGAACTCCCCATATTCAAATGTTGTGTTTTCTTTAAATGTTTTTCAGTTTTGTTTTGTCAGTAAACTGTACATGTTCATCCTGAGTTCTAGAACTCAGTGGTGCTCACTGAAACTTATATAGCTGATATATTAGATAGACACATTGTAGCCAGGGTATTATCTTTTCATCCTGAATGATAATACTGCCTCTTAAGTCTTTAATTTGAGTCTGAACTTACAATGCCATTATTTTAAAATTTTTCCAAATAATGTCTAAAATGGTTTACGGAGTTTCCTTTTCTTTGTTGCCCTGGCTCTGTAAATGAATTTTCTGTTGGGCCACTAGCAGGAATGCTTGCATGGCAAACCTATTTTGTGGTGACATATTGGTGTCTGTATGAAAACTCGTATTGTGTAAAGTAAGCAGGACTGTCACAAACCTAGCTTAGTCTTAAACTAAACCTACTGTATGCCTACACTGGAGAGTATGAGTGTGTGTACATAGTATATATATATATATATATATATATATATATATATATATATATATTATATATATATATATATATATATATATATATATATATATATATATATATGCGTGTGTGTGTGTGTGTGTGTGTATAGGGTCTATATTATAACTTCGAAGTTCTCTAACTTTGAATGTTATAATATCAAAACCATAATGTCGAACGCTGAAAACAGCGAAGGTGGAGGACATCGAATTTTTTTCCATGGAAAGAATTCGGTGGGTCATTGCTGTGGCTTCTCTGTTTCCAGCGTTCGATATATTGGAGCGTTATGGGTCGGGTTCAGGTAAGTGTGTGATTGTGGGTAGGTTAGGGTTAGGGGGCGGGTTAGGTGAGTTAGGGTTAGGGCACGGGTCAGGTAAGTGTGTGGGTTAGGGTGCAGGTGAGGTGAGTGTACGATAGTGATGGACCTTAGGGTTAGGGTTGGGTTAAGGTAAGTGGATAGCTAGTATTGTATGTAAAGTTTAGTTTAGGTGTAGGATTTTAAGTGTATGCATGTGGATGGCTGTTTTTTGTGTGTGTTTGTGCTGTGTGTATGTATGTTTCTCGGAATAGCAAATTTTTTCCCTGGGAGACTGTTCGATGTTTACACAGTTCGGTGTTTAGGGTTCGATATAATAACATTCGATGTTAGAGAACTTTGATGTTATGATATAGACCCGTGTGTGTGTGTGTGTGTGTGTGTGTGTGTGTGTGTGTGTGTGTGTGTGTATATATATATAAAATATATGAACTATACATGCACTACAGAAATACATATCTATATCTACATCTATATTTACTATATCTATATCTATATCTATATCTATCTATCTATCTATAGATAGCTAGATAGATAGATTTACTATCAAATTCATGAAAGCCCATCCACAAATATTTTGAATCCCTAAACCGGAATAACAGACGAGATCCAGTCAACTGCTCAGAATGTCAATTCATTGGAAGGCAAGAATCAACATTCAGCAGTCAATGGACTGCTCACCATCTGAGAAAAAAAAAAATGCCATTGTCCCAGCATGCACATTTATATTGTTTTGCTATGCCACCCACCCTCCTGCTAATTATATATTCGAATTCAGAAATCACACTACAGTTAGGAAAAGTAATTTTCCGGATCGCCACTGTAGTGTGATCCCATTCAAAACAGCAACTCTCATAACTGCGAATGTAAACTGTATATAGATGCTTCAGAGTCTACAGGATTTTCATTCACAACATTGCCTATTTGGACCTTTACCCTTGAATATCTAACATCATTAAGGAAAATTCATAATGTTGATATATATATATATATATATATATATATATATATATATACATGGATCCAGGATGTTTGATCAAATCATCAAACGTTCAAATCCATTAAGCGCGAGCATACTTACACGAAAGTGCTTTTCACCGAAGAAGCACTTTCATGTAAGTATGCCTGTTGCTGAGACCGTACTACGGTGTGGATAAGGGAAACTTCCCTTTTCCCCACTGTAATGCGGTCTCAGAGGGAGAATATTAAAGTAGGGTGTGTGTGTGTGGGGGGGGCGAAGCACCCCTGCAAAAACGTAAATATAGTGTTTTTTTTTTTTTTTTACACGCTTAACGAAAGAGCTTTTTTGATTAAAGTGCTTTCGTTAAAGTGTGTTCGGTGGTTATGGATTCGGGCATTTGATCATTCGATCAAACGTCCTAGATCCATATATTTATATATATATATATATATATATATATATATATATATATATATATATATATATATATATATATATATATATATATATATATATATAAATATATATATATATATATATATATATATAATGTAATATAAAATTGCAGCTCCCTACTGCTGGAAGCATAGCAATTAGCCCTTGATGTGAAAAGTTCTGCCATTGTTCTTGAGCCAGAAAACCATAGGATTTCTAGTGTTATCATAAATCTCTCTATTTAGTAGTTAACTGTCAGATGTATTACCTAATTCTTTTCTAAGTAAAGCATTTTTCATTTATTCACTTTTAAAAGGTGTAGCTGGTCATATATTTATGTATTTTTAACTGGTCAAAGGATATTTATTTATTAATTGTGATAATCTGCTAGCAGCCAACTTCATTGGCCAGTCTGCTCTGGATACCTTTTTGTTTATAATTAATGCATGTCTTAATGAGTGAAACAGTAAATGAGTGTGTCCTAGCATGGTAATCTGGGTTTGTGGCAATTTACTATGAACCTGGACAGAAGATTGCAGTGTTGATGATTATTACCAGCTTTTCCTGGAAATCAGTGTCTGTGTGTCTATGTATGTGCCTGTTTGTTTAAAGTGCAGTTGCTGTGGTCAAGTGAGCACTGTAAGACACTGAAACAAAAAGAGCAAGTGGTGAAATAAGGACTTGGAGAGGGAGACCAAAGACTCTGTTCAGTGGGGCTTTTAATGTGAAGCCTATTTGTGACTGTGGATGCTGTAGGACCATTGTCAAAGGAAAAAAACTTCAAAGACCAATACACATAAGGTTCAGTTAAGGCACATTTAATAACTTGCTGCAAGGAGACAAAAACATGCAAATATAGGATTTTGCCTAACTACTAACAGGAAGTATGCTATTCTTATACTGTTCTACAAGACATTGCCTTCTATGGCTGATGTAATCAAACACAACTTTCAGTATTGTTCTACAGCAGATGTTACTCAGATTTTCTGCTGACATGACTGGATTTATGCAAAACATTTTGAGAAAAACAACCTGGCCTTGGTGGGCTCTAGCCCGTTACAGACTTCTATTGTGTAGTTCTAATACATGTGTTACATTTCAAGGTACTTTTCTAACTTAGACACAAGCAAATACTGATTGCAGTTCATATTTTCAAGCAGTCTTTGTTCTGATTATCTATAGCTTCTGCAGCTGTGTGTTTTCTCACGGCACAAGTGGAACTCCTTGTTTAAGTCTCATAACATTAATATTGTTCTATTCATTATTTTCCTAACACAAGCAGAACTTATCTGCTTTCCTGTAAATTTCCAAAGCATAAGCAATAGCTGCACATATTTCATGACAATACAAGGTTAGAAAGCTTCTGCAATTCGTACAGATTTTATGCAGTGTGAAATAGAATAAATGTGTTAACCCTTTTCAAGCCTTAAATGCACTAAGCATATTACTAATACATACACTAATACATACTTTTCTGACATTTCCCCCCTTTTAATACTTTTATTCTACTTTCAAAATAAGCATAAACAGTTTTTTCTTCTCCTAACCTCTTCCTACTCAGGATTTGCAGTTAAGAGCATCATTCAGTTTAAACTTATGATAGCATTTCAGTTTTTTCAGTAGTTCTTCAAACTCAGCACTTTGATATAAGGTTTCAGAAACTGACATGTCTATAAGGTCTTTAATCAGTCTTTTCATACAGGGGATGCCACAGCAAACACATACTCCCAATAGGAGCATTCCTACACAAATGGCAATCAGGATGTTCATTAGGATGGTACCCCTCCCCACAAACCATTTCTGGAAAAAGTCCATCAGTGGGTTTGGTCCTGGTTTGGTCATGTCCGACACTTGCTGAATTACCTTAAGGTGATTGTCTATCTCATGTTTATGGTCAGGAATATATGAACAGCACTCCTCCTGGATTAAAGCGCAAGTACCGCCTCTCACTGCTAGTGTGAAGTCGAGAGCCATGCGGTTTTAAAGCACTACAATTCTCATGGCATTCAGTTAATCTGTCACCAATTCAAGAGCGGAAAAAGTTGCATTGCTCATTACTTCGAGAAGTTTAGACAGTTTTCTCAGCTCCCAGATTGATTTCACTGCTCCATATGCTGGTGATATGCCAGCCCACGATATAACACTGTCACTCAAGTCCATGTGTGTCAGTTTATCACCTCTAGAATGATGGCTTTCAAGCATGCATCGATTTGCCCCACTGGATTTTCAGGTTTCTTAACGGGTTTCTTGATGACCTCTCGGACATTCTGAATTTTTCCTCAAGGTAAAACTGCAGTGTGTCGTATGGCCAGAACCATGTAGCCCAAAAAACAACTGCCGGACCAATTCTCAGGTAACCACTTGTATGCCTTTCTGCCACATACGAAATAACAGTCCTCTACTTTAGTAGTAACTTTGCTTTGAATATACACTTGCCCTTCATGAAACATTTTTCTATCAATTATAGACAGTTGTTTATAAAGAACAGAATTATGTTTTACTTCATCAATTGTTTTGTGCATCAATTCAAGAAATGAATCATAGTTTAGCTTTATTGTAACATTTATAAGGAACAATCACATTGCAATTGCTCCAACCCACCTGAACAGTATCATTTTTATAAAAACACACAGTTCACTTTTGTGGAACAGACAAGTGCAATGCTATTTTATCTTGTGATGTAATGGCTGAGGTATCATAAATCAATTTTTCCCAGGTCTCATTGACCCCTAGGGGGACTGCAGTCATTAATAACCCCTCATATGCTGTTGGCAAAGCTGTGCAAATCCAGCAATTCAAAACATTGAAAGTCTCATCATACACATATTTAATTGCCTGGTAAGTGTTGAAGTTTGGGTGCCAGTTTATGAGTAACGCTTCACGTTTATTCAGTTCATTTTGTGTGGCTGGAAAAAGGAATGGCCACAACAAAAAGATTATTGTCACTAGTACAGTTAACAGGATGATTATGCAATACTTCTGAGGAAATGGTTGTTCTGCATTCCTGTTTGTTCTGGATTCTATCATTTTTGCTCTTGACACGTGACAAGATTTTTGTCCAGTTCAAAGTTTTTAACTAGTTTGCAGTGCATTAGGTGCATCCATGAGGCATGGTCTGCGATCTTGACTGCAGTGGGTGTTGGCAGAAGCACTTGATATGGATCTTTCCACTTTGGTGACGTTCAATTCTTCATCTTTATTGTCTTCACCCAGATCAGGTACCTGGTGCCACTGCCACTTCTGATGGTCTGGTTTGTTCTTTATCTGAAACAGAATTTGACTGCAACAGATGTTTAGAATTCAACAAATTTCTCATGTACTCTGCTAGTGTACAGTCAGCTTCCTGGTCTGCGGGCATGAGAGGTTTCCACTGAGGTATATAAGCCCTTCCAAATAGTTTTTCAAAAGGAGTCAATCCTTTTGCATTCAGAACAGTTATTATGCTCAACAGTGCCAGGGCAGACAGTACACCAAATTTCTCTGTGTTTCTTCTGTTAACTTCCTTAGCTTACTCTTTAAAATCCCATTATGCCTCTCTACTAACCCTGCAGATTGTGGGTGACATGCACAATGATTTTTTAAAGAAATACCAAAATGTTTACTTAACTGTTGTATGGTTTGGTTCACAAAGTGTGTACCATTGCCACTGTAGATCATTTCTGGAATGCCGAATCTAGGGATGATTTCATTAACGAGAATTTTTGCTACAGTAGCCGCATCTGGATTTTTAGTCGGAAAGGCTTCCACCCATCTGGAAAACATATCTACAATGACAAGACAATACTTCTTATTTTCACATTTGTTCAATTCTATGAAATCCATACAGATAGTATGAAACAGATACGGTGGTGTAGAGAAACTCCCTTGCTTGGCCTTTAATGCCCCTTGTGCATGATGTCTATTACAAACGTGGCACATTAAACAAAATTTTTTTGAGTAGTTCAAGAATCCATATGTCGTGAACACTCAGTTCACCAGCTGTACCATCACCCCTGTTGAGACATGGCATTGCCCATGGCTCAACAAAGCTGCATATCTAAACAAATTGGATGGTAATATCGGTTTCCCTTCTTTAGATATGTACAGCCCCTTTTCGAGAATTGCTCCTCATTTTACGCATCTTTGTTTTTCAGCCTGCGTAGTAAGTGTCTGCATTGTCTTTAGCATTTCTAAGTCTAAAATCTCAGAGGGTTGTAATTCCTCATTCAAAAGAAATACTTCTGAAGCTGCCTGCTTTGCAGCTGTATCAGCTCTCGCATTACCTTTTGAAATCCTATCCTGTTGCTTGCTGTGAGCTGTGCATTTACAAATAGCTACTTTCTGAGGTAACTGAATAGATTCTAAAAGATCTAAAATAAACTGTGCATGTTTGATTGGTTTGCCAGTAGATGTTATCATTCCTTGATTTTTCCACTGTTGCGCAAAAACATGTACAGTAGAAAAAGCGTACTGGCTGTCAGTAAAAATGTTCACACATTTACCCTTTGCTAAGGTGCATGCCCATGTCAAGGCAATCAATTCTGCTGCTTGTGCGGATAAATTGTGTGGTAAGGGTTTCTCTTCTATAATCTCAGTATCAGAAACTACTGCATATCCTACTAGGTTCTGTCCTGCAGGACCTCTTTTGCACGAGCCATCCACGTAGTATGTCACCTCGGCATCATCCAAGGGGACATCCGTAAGATCTTTTCTAGGCAGTGTCTTTTGCTCAATCGCCTGCAGGCAGCTGTGCGGTGTGCCATCTACAGGGGTTGGGAGCAAGGTAGAAGGGTTCAGAGTCGTGCATCATTCAATTGTCATATGAGGTTGGCTCAACAATATAGTCATACAGGAAAGATGCCTAGCAGGGGAAAGATATGCTACCTTCTCTTGTAGTAAAATAATTGTGATTGCATGAGGCACTCTCAATGTGAGAGGGTGGAACAAAACTACTGAGGCCGAAGCCTGTACTTCCATTGCAGCTGCAACTACTGCTTGTACACAGTGGGGTAAAGACCGTGCCACTGGGTCTAGTTGTGATGAATAATAACCAATAGGGCATTGCTTGTCCCCATTCTGCTGTGTTAACACTGATGTCATATAACTTTGCTTACAATCTACAGTTTGGAAAAAACGTTTATGATAGTTTGGTAAGCCCAAAATTAATGAGGACGCTATTAATTGTTTCAGTTTGCAGAAAGCAGATTCTGCTTTTGGTGTCCATTGTAACAAATCCTGTGCTGCCATAGGCTTTTTATATATCAGGTTAGTCAGCAGTGCAGATTCCAAGGCGTAGTTTGGAATCCAGCTCCAGCAAAAATTAGTCGTACCCAGGAAGGACATAATTTCCTTCTTGGTAGTGGGTTTTGGTGCTTGTAAAATCGTTATTTTTCTATCCTCATCTAATGTCTTACCCTCTTTGGATATTACATATCCTAGGTATTTAACTTGTTTTCTCCAAAGCTGCAGTTTATTTTTGTTTACTTTAGTCCCTCAGTGGCTAAAAATTGTAATAGCGCTGTGGTATCTTTGCAATCTTGCTGGGTGGGGGCCGCCAGCAGGATATCATCAACATAAAGTAAAATCTGACTGCCTCTTGGTGGGGTTAATCCCGCCAAGTTGCTTGCCATTTCTTGTGAGAATATTGTCAGACTTTCACAATATCCCTGTGGTAGTCATGTATATGTATACCTTTTCCCCTGAAATGTGAATGCAAACCAATATTGGCTGTCAGGGTGTATCGGTATTGAAAAGAACGCATTGCTGATATCTACCACAGAAAAATATTTCTGTTGAGGTTTTAAATCATTCAACAGAGTGTGTGTGGGTCTGGCACCGTAGTTGCCCTTGGTATTACTGCTTCATTTACAGCTTGTAAATCTTGGACCATACGCCACTCTCCATTCACTTTCTTAACAGGAAATAAGAGTGTGTTACATGGTGAATCAGGAGATTCCACCAGCACCCCTTCCTTAAGTAAAGCTGCTATAATAGGTTTGATTCCTACCTATGCATCTTTTCTTAAGGGATACTGTCTTTTCTGTGGTCTAAATGCTGACTTTGGTGTGATAGTAACTGGTCCCGCTGTACGAATAAGTCCTACATCTGACTTTCCTGTTGACCAAAGAGTTTCTGGTATATTCTGTAAGGCATTCTCTTCCTCCTTTAATAGGAGTGCTAATCAGCTGTCCTTGCTAGACTGCAAGTGCATGGCTGGGTGGGTCTGAGTTATCCAGTTCAACTTCTGCCTTTGTATTCCTTGTTCTGACAGTTCTAACTCTGTCTGTTATTCCCGTCTCGTGACTTTTTCTCCTAGGTCTACCCATTTTACATTCTTGTCCTTAGTTAAGCTAACATGTGGTAATCGATTAGATTTATAGAGTGCAAAGAACTCCTGGGGCAATGTACAGCTGGCTACACTGTTCCCTTCCATGTCCCAGTACAGATTACGTAATATCAATCTGTTCGCACAATTTCTAAACAATTCTTGCTCATATTCTTTATCAGGTCCTGGTGTATTACAATAATACAGAGTACAGTGCAACAAATGTTGTCTATCAATGTCATGGGAGGGGAACTTGCTGATGGCTACATTCATCAACTCTTCAGTCACTGCCCCTGGACCAGTCGTATCCAAGTCCTGGCTGTACCAATAAAACATTTCACCCTCCGATTGCACTGCAAAGGCATTACTTTGTCGCTGTGCTTCCATACCCTGCATAGTCGGAACTACTGCTATACCAAATAGCTGCATAAGGTCTCTGCCCAAGAGGTTTACTGGGCATTTTGCTGAAACAACAATTTTACTTTTCTGGGTCAATCCTGAAACAGGATCAGTTATTACAGTATTATGGGAGAGGGGCTCCCGATACAGCTGTCCATTAGCTGCTTTCACTAGTATGTAATCAGGTGACTCTGAATTTTCTGGCAGTTTGGAGGGATGTATCAGGGTCCGTGATGCCCCAGAGTCACACAAGAATTTGACTTCCCTCCCTTCTACCAGGAGTGTAACTTCTGGTTTCGTGTCTGCTAAATAGAGCTCTAAGCTCAATAAAGCTAAATCCAATATTTCATTTTCTTCACTATCCGTAACTTCCTGCACTTCCTCTATTTCTTCTGTCAAATCCTCTACTCCCTCTATCACATTCTCATTTGTCCTTTCTCTTCTATCCCCTTCTAGGGATTCTTGACTATTATATAGTCAGTCCTCACCCTCTTTGTCTACCGTGGTTGCCTTCTTGCTTTTCTTGCAATCCCTTGCCAACTGTCCCTTTTTACCGCATTTAAAACATTTACCCCTTTTCTTTTGCCCTTCAAAGTCCTCTGATCGCTGATCAGATTGTTTGTTTCCCTGGGCATTTCTCTTGCCCTTTTTCCTGGACTGTACTACATAAACTTCTGCCCCATCTTATACAGAAAATACTTGGGCTTTCTTTTTCTTTTTGCTATTAAAATGCCTTTCGGCATGCCTAGCATATTCAAGTAATGACTGTAACCTGCTTGTACGATGATCTACCATGTGCTTTGTAATAAAACTGCTTATGGGTGCAATGTTGCCTTTCAAAAATGCATTCTTTAACTGCTGCTCATATGGGGAATCTTGTGTCTGATCTTCAGGAACCTGCATTTCACAATGGTTATTAAAACATTCTAACAGTCTGGCATAATATCTGTCAATAGTTTCACCTTCTTGTTGGATGCATTGATTAATGCAAGTCCAGTCTGCCCTAGGCTTCCATTTCTCAGAGATTCGGTCTGTAAGACCTTTCACTCTGTTGTCTAGCTCTGCGCTGCTATGTGGGAGGGGCCTGAGCGCAGCATCATGGGGATTCCAGTTGCCACTAATCATGTGCCAATCTGGTCCAGCAATTTGTCTAACTACTTTTTCTACCTCTTCTCCGTTTAAATTATAACTCAGCCTCATTCCTTGTAAATCTTCTAAGAACTTTCTGAAATTAACTTTTGGATGGGGAATTCCCTCAGTGGCTTTCTGGATGTCTTCCGGAGTCCAGGATCTATACTCTAGAATAGTTGGGTCCTGACCTTATTGCCCTGCCTGAGGATTAGGTACTTCTATGAGTGGACATATCTCTTCTTCACTCATAGATCGTGAATTTCTACCCATTTGATATAATTCAATGTCCCTTTTTGAATTATCTGCCTGCTTTCGAGACCTAATCTCGATGGGATCTCTAATAAACGGTTTTGCTTTTGTAGTGTCTCTATTTACGGCAACAGCAGGATATCGCGGGGGTGGACTAACTTGTTCACTTGCTTCATATTCTGGTAAGGGAGGTGAAGGGGCCGATGCTATTACTAAGTTATTGTCCTCCTTATCTAAAAACATTGCTTTTGAATTATTGCCTTTTTGTTCCCTACGGTTTACTTCCTCAATCCATCTGTGTGCCTGAGGAATTCCTAATAGGTGCTGCTTTTTTACCCGACCTCTGGAATTGGTTTTAAGCTGTTTGACAAGTTTAACAAGTGAGGATTTTTCTAATTTACTGTCAAATTCATACTTATTAACCCATTTTGAGTAGTATTTAATATTATCAGCACGCTGTGACTGCATGTATTTCGCGTCTTCGGTTAACGGTGGATTTTGGGGTCTTTTTGTGCAATTATTACCCATTTTGTTCTAACCTTTTAATCGTTACGTAACTCCTTATTTTTAACGTGGTACCACGGATTTTGTTATAGTCTCTTCAGAATGACTGCCTACCTGCTCTGTTTCCCTGATCTATGACAAGACAGTAATCTTTTCTGTCCCTGACTTGCAAAAATACAGTCCTGACAAAAACACTACAAATCTTGTCCCTGATCTAAAACAGAAAAAAAGTAGATTCACCTTACCTGAGCCTTCGTGATTGATCACCTGGTTCATGAAAAACCCGTCCTTCAGTCGCAGATCAGAAAGTGGCTGGCCTCTTTTGTACGACAATTCAGTCTTAGGGCTTTTCAAATAAGAAGAGCCGATGTGGTTTCTTCCCTGTACGGTTTCAAGCCACCTGGCCTGTCTGATCCGAGGCGAAGTGAGGGTTTCCGGTCCAAAGGACCAATCTGTCAAAGGAAAAAACTTCAAAGACCAATACACGTAAGGTTCAGTTAAGGCACATTTAATAAGTTGCTGCAAGGAGACAAAAACATACAAATACAGGATTTTGCCTAACTACTAACAGGAAATATGCTATTCTTATACTGTTCTGCAAGACATTGCCTTCAATGGCTGACGTAATCAAACACAACTTTCAGTATTGTTCTTCAGCAGATGTTACTCAGATTTTCTGCTGACACGACTGGATTTATGAAAAACATTTTGAGAAAAGCAACCTGGCCTTGGTGGGCCCTAGCCTGGTACAAACTTCTATTGTGCAATTCTAATACATGTGTTACATTTCAAGGTACTTTTCTAACATAGACACAAGCAAATACTGATTGCAGTTCATATTTTCAAGCAGTCTTTGTTCTGATTATCTATAGCTTCTGCAGCTGTGTGTTTTCTCACAGCACAAGCGGAACTCCTTGTCTAAGTATCATAACATTAATATTGTTCTATCTGCTTTCCTGTAAATTTCCAAAGCATAAGCAATAGCTGCGCATATTTCATGACAATACAAGGTTAGAAAGCTTCTGCAATTTGTACAGATTTTATGCAGTGTGAAATAGTATAAATGTGTTAACCCTTTTCAAGCCTTAAATGCACTAAGCATATTACTAATACATACACTAATACATATTTTTCTGACACCATACCCAGAGTAACACTGCATATTTTCTGCTAACTGTTGTTGCCAGCCTGCACATAGTGAATTGTTTAGTTACTCATATGCTGTGCCCTTTTTTTTCTTTAATCTGTTTAAAACCAGTAGAATGAATTGAGAAAACATATTACTGTTGGCCATCAACAGATTTTTTTTAGATTAAATTAATTTAAATATAGTGTCGGGTAATGGATATGGTCCATGCACTGTAACCCCCTGCCCACTATCCTACCTTTTATAGCAAGTCTTTCGAGATTGACTATTATAGCAGTTTTGTTCCATCATACTGGCCTGGTGCTCATCACTGAAGCATGGCTTTAATCTATTTCTGGACCCATCCCTGTTGTGATAATGTCTCTTAGTTTTCTGTTGAGCAGGGTCCCAGCTCAAATCAGTCTGTTTCTGTGATGTGTTTATTCCATTGCCCAACCATTCAGATTAAGGTCATTAAGGCTTGACTATGTCTTTAGTGTACCAACAAAGTGTCAGTTCTTCCTTCATTATTACCTGCCCCATACTGCAAGGATATTTCTTTAGAGGGGTTCCCTGATGCCTTTGTATCCTCTGTATTGATGCACCACAAATTGTTAATTCTGGGTGACTTCAATAATGATTTTGAAGAGGGATCTATGGTACTTGATGGCTGATTCTTTTACATTATAAGGGGATTTGGGTCTGCTCAGGCTGCTTGTATCCTTCCTACCCCATACATGGTCATGCTATGGACTTGGTGTTTCAGCTGAATATTGAAATCAGTAATTCATAGTTAAACTTCCATGTCGTCTGATCAAAACCTTATTCACTTTATGGCCAAAGCACCACGCATGAAAATGGGCTGTTTGTAACAATCTGAATCAAGTGACTTCTTGCCTGTTGATTCCTGTTTTATATCAGTATTTACAGATTCATTTCTGAAGATGTTGATGTTGATGAGACCAATTGGATATATATATATATATATATATATATATATATATATATATATATATATATATATATATATATATATATATATATATATATATATATATATATATATATATATATATGATTACTATCAAAAGCATGAAGTTTAGATGAACGAATGTTGAAAACATCAACGCATTTGACCAATGTCATAAATATTAAGTAGGTTAGATGATCGACAAAGAAATTCAAAATTTCCTTGTCGATGAAAATGTCAACTCCTGTTTTTTTTTTTTTTTTCTTGCTGTAGTGACGCAAACTGTGCACCTAGATTCCTGAGTTGTGCAAAACACTACAAAATATATTTCCATACTGGATCGGTCGAGGCCCGGGTTAACAATGACCACCACCAGTACCGTTAGCCAACACCCAGGGTGCTGGTGGAAATTGAGCTACTGTTGGCCGAAGGAAAAGAGGAGGGGGAAGGCATGCCCGAAGGCTGGAAGAGAGGAGGAAGGTTAGGAGTGTAGTAGTGAGGGTAGGAACTTTGAATGTCGGCAGTATGACTGGTATAGGGAGAGCAATAACTGATATAATGGAGAGAAGGATAGTTGATATATTGTGCATGCAAGAGACCAGATGGAAAGGATGCAAGGTCAGGTGTATAGGAGGCAGGTTCAAATTGTTCTATCATGGTGTGGCTGGCAGGAGAAATGGGGTAGGGGTTATCCTAAAGGAACACTATGCCAAGAGTGTTTTGGAGGTGAAGAGAGTGTCTGATAGATTGATGTTTATTAAGCTTGAAATTGATGGTGTAATGATGAATGTTGTTAGTGCATATGCTCCACAAGATGGGTGTGCGATGGATGAGAAAGAAAAATTTTGGAGTGAGTTGGATGAAGTGGTGGTGAGTGTACCCAAGGGTGAGAGACTAGTGATTGGAGCGGACTTCAATGGGCATGTTGGTGAAGTGAACAGAGGGGATGAGGACGTGAATTGTAGGTATGGTGTTAAGGAGAGGAATGCAGAAGGTCAGATGATTGTGGATTTTGTGAAAAGGATGGACATGGCTGTGGTGAATATGTATTTTAAGAAGAGGGAGGAGCATAGGGTGATGAACAAGAGTGGAAGAAGATGCACACAGATTGTTTATATCCTATGTAGGAGGGCCATTCTGAAGGAGATTGGAAACTGTAAAGTGGTGTAATGGTAAAGTGCAGTTAAGCAGCATAGAATGGTGGTCTATAGGATGACATTGGTGATCTAGAAGAGGAGGAGGAGTGCGAAAGCAATGCCAAGGATTAAATGGTGAAAGTTAAAAAAGGGTGATTGTGAGGTGGAATTCAGGGAAGAGTTAAGACAGGCACTGGGAGGCAGTGAAGAGTTACCGAATAGCTGGGTAACTACAGCGGAGCTAGTAAGGTAGACTGCTAGAAAGGTGCTTGATGTGACATCTGAACAGAGGAAGGAGGACAAGGAAACCTAGTGGTGGAATAAGGAAGTACAGGAGAGTATTCAGAGGAAGAGGCTGGCAAAGAAGAAGTGGGATTGTCAATGAGATGAAGAAAGTAGACAGGAGTATAAGGAGATGAGATGCATGGCAAAGAGAGAGGTGGTGAAGGCTAAGGATAAGGCATATGGAGAGTTGTATGAGAGATTGGACACTAAAGAGGGAGAAAAGGACCTGTACCGATTGGCTAGACAGAGGGACAGAGCTAGGAATGATGTGCAGCAGGTAAGGGTGATAAAGGATAGTGAGGGAAACGTACTCACAAGCGAAGAGAGTGTGTTGAATAGATGGAAAGAGTACTTTGAGGGGCTGATGAATGAAGAGAATGAGAGAGAGAGAAGGCTGGATGATGTGGGGATAGTGACTCAGGAAGTGAAACAGATTAGCAAGGAGGAAGTAAGGACAGCTATGAAGAGGATGGAGAAGGGAAAGGCTGTTGGCCCATATGACATACCAGTGGAAGCATAGAGGTGCTTAGGAGAAATGGCAGTGAAATTTTTAACCAGATTGTTTAATGAAATTTTGGAAAGTCAGATGATGCCTGAGGAGTGGAGAAAAAGTGTTTTGGTACCTATCTTTAAGAATAAAGGTAATGTGCAGAGCTGCAGTAACTACAGAGGAGTAAAACTGATCAGTCACAGCTTGAAGTTATGGGAAAGAGTAGTGGAAGCTAGGTTAAGAAGGGAGGTGATGATTAGTGATCAGCAGTATGGTTTCATGCCAGGAAAGAGCACTACAGATGCAATGTTTGCTCTGAGAGTATTGATGGAGAAATATACAGAAGGTCAGAAGGAGATGCACTGTGTCTTTGTGGACTTAGAGAAAGAATATGACAGTGTGCCTAGAGAGGATTTGTGGTATTGTATGAGGAAGTCGGGAGTGGTAGAGAAGTATGTAAGAGTGGTACAGGATATGTACAAGGGTAGTGTGACATTGGTGAGGACTGTGGTGGGAGTGACAGATACGTTTAAGGTGGAGCTAGGATTACATCAAGGATCAGCTCTGAGCCCTTTCTTATTTGCAGTGGTGATGGACAGGTTGACAGATGAGATCAGACAGGAGGCCCCATGGACTATGATGTTTGCAGATGACATTGTGATATGTAGTGAGGGTAGGGACCAGGTTGAGGAGATCCTGGAGGGGTGGAGATATGCTTTAGAGAGGAGACGAATGAAGGTCTGCAGGGCTAAAACAGAATATATGTGTGTAAATGAGAGGGAAGGTAGAGGAATGGTGAGGATGCAGGGAGTAGTGTTGGTAAAGGCAGATGAGTTTAAGTACTTGGGATCAACAGTTCAGAGTAATGGTGAGTGTGGAAGAAAGGTGAAGAAGAGAGTGCAGGCAGGGTGGAATGGGTGGATAAGGGTGTCAGGAGTGATTTGTGATAGACAGGTACCAGTAAGAGTGAAAGGGAAGGTCTACAAGATGGTAGGGAGACCAGCTATGTTATATGGGTTTGAGACAGTGGCATTGACAAAAAGGCAGGAGTCAGAGCTGGATGTGGCAGAGTTAAAGATGTAAAGATTTGCACTGGGTATGACTAGGATGGACAGGATTAAGAATCAGTATATTAGAGGGTCAGCTCAGGTTGGACAGATTGGAGACAAAGCAAGAGAGGTGAGATTGCGTTGGTTTGGACATGTGCTGAGGAGGGATGCTGGGTATATTGGGAAAAGGATGCTAAGGATGGAGCTGCCAGGTAAGAGGAAAAGAGGAAGGCCTAAGATACGGTTTATGGATGTGGTGAGAGAGGACATGCAGACAGTTGGTGTGAAAGAGCAAGATGTAGAGGAGAGGAAGAAATGTTAACAGATGATCCACTGTGGCAACCCCGAACGGGAACAACCGAAGGAAGATGATGATGATGATGATGAGTGCATTAAAGGAAGAGCGTAATATTGCCATGTGCCAGTAGCATTTCCATGAATTATGCTTGCAATAAATAGAAAACATCACAATAGCAGTCACCATCAATCATGTTAACCCAGTCCTTCTTGGATTTCCATCACCAGTTATGTACACAGTCCCCCTTGCATTTCCATCACCAGTTATGCACACAGTCCTTGTTGCAATTCCATCAGCAGTTGGTCTGTTCAGTATTACACGGAAAGCATTACAACAATTGCCAGAAATGTGTTGATGGAATGACATCCACAACACCTGTACTCACACCCTAAAAGCTGCAATGTTTAGCTACAAGTTAAATGAAATCTTTACGGGTGAAGTAATTCCTCTTCTGGAGCAACCTGAGAAATACCTCCTCCCTATCAACAAGGTGTCTACACTTAGGGGATGATGGTAGACAACTCATAAGTCTGGCCCGCATATCTTCAACATGGTTCTGTTCCTGGCAAATTACATGCAGAACATCATGTAGAAATAGCTGTTTCTTGCCAAGCAAACTTCTCAACCTCCTATGCTAGCCCTCAACACTTTTCTGTGTGCATGGATATCCCATGGTACACGCATGTGCCTGATTCCAAAAAGCCACTTCAAATAGTGGTGGTATGACTTCGGTGGAGGACTGTCTCATGCCACTTCTCATCAGTTTGCCCACTAAGTAATTCATTTTAAAGAACTCACATAGAGGCTTCGCATGTGGAGGCATTTCACTCTTGATTTGCTAGAATGTGCCCATGCCATGACATCGTTATGGGGTACAAAGGCCAATGATGGGATCTGCTTACACAATGAAGCAAACTGGATGTCATTGCCAAACTCCACAGTAAGCTGCAACTTCTGTATCTGACACCTTATAACCTGACAAAAGTGGAACCAGCACTCCAATGCATGTGAATCTGTAAGATTCCTTTTAACACTATTAACAGCAGCTTTCTCAAAATCACTCAAAACAAAGGCAGGCTTGAATAATAACCCATGTTCCTGACAAAGTTGCAATAAAACTCTCCAGAAATAGTAATATGTCTGCTCAGATTTCTATGTCAAAACCCTATATACTGCAGGAAATACCTTACCATTAATATTCCTCTGTAAATCGCAGTGCACAGTATATAGCTGCTTACATTTGTGGGTATTTAAGGGGAATGTACCATCAATGAGTATTACCTCACTCGAACAGAGTGTATGGAGGTCACTCACAGTATTGCTGATGACAGCTGGTGGGGTACTATCACTATGTTCACCCTGGCCTATTAGGAATGACCCTGACTTCGATGACAACATATCTGCTGTCAAGTCCATCAATATGATCTTTACTGTGCCTTGCACCTCCCTACTCTTTCTGCGTAGTCTGCGTACTAACTGTTTCAGAACATCTGTATTTGGCAGAGTGTTAACTATATCAGTGGAGATGCTTGCCATCACTTCAGATACTATCCTGCAGTGGTCCTCCTGACAATAAGCAGCACATCTCTTAATGTCACAATGTACCTGCGCTTCCTCATATCTCTCCAGACTAGGACCATGAAAATGGACAGTACTTTTTAATAGCCGTTCACCTTCTGCTATAGTTTACCCTACACAATGGCCCTTACATTTAGCCTTGATTTTCCTAGTGCAACACCAACAGTTCCTGCTACCTATACTTCTTTCCAAGTAGTACTGGTAGCCATTTATATTCAGCAGCTTCTTGCCCTTCTGTGTTTCAGTGGTGGTGTACATGGACCCTACAATGTCTGGGGTTGTGTCCCTGATGTCCGACATGCTCACTATATTCTTGTGACCTATATGTGGGATACATAGATATCACTAACTAGGTCTATCATTAAAAATGTACGGCGCTTTACAGTTCTGTTTGATGCTATTACACTTACCCAGAATACGCAGCTGTCCACCATTGTAAAGCCACTCAAATATGTTATCCACATACTGTTGATGGCTTCTTAAATTCTGCACCTCTGCAGAATATGTGCATTAATGTAGATGTAACATTGTTTCCATGACAACCGTTTGATCGACGGTTATATGTCTGACAGCACAAGGTTGACAGTGTTATGACTGTCGATGAAAGGATGTTAGAAATCAATAATTTCAAAGTTACAAATGTTGTGTATGTAAGTTTAGACCTTTTGATAGTAAAGCTATCTATATATATATATATATATATATATATATATGTATATATATATATATATATATATATATATATGTATATATATATATATATATATATATATATATATATATATATATATATATATAAACATATATATATATATATATATATATATATATATATATATATATATATATATATATATATATATATATATATATATATATATGTATATATATATATATATATATATATATATATATATGGATTCACTTTACATGCTCAAAATTTTGAAATATCGAATTTCAGAATCTCGAGCCCATAAAGTGGAAATTCTAAAAGATCGAAAACCCAGAAGAGCAAAATTCAAAATCTCGCATTTTAGAGATGTTGAATTAGCGGTTCTTGTGTTGCGCTGTATTTATGGATTCAGGTAAGTGTTTATGTTTTACAGGTTTTGGGTAGGGGCTGTAGTGTGTGTTAGTGTGTTTTGTTACTGTGATGTGTGTGTGTGCGAGGGGAATGTAGCTTGTGTGTTGGTGTTTCGTGTGTTTGTGTATGTAGTGTGACCTTGGAGTTAGTATATTTATGTAGAGGGTGTGGGGGTGCAGCCTCCCACATTTGAGGTGCAGGGGGGGCTTGCCCCCCTTCTTGTAAGTAGGATAAGGTTGTGTGTTTGTGTGTGGAGAGGAAGGTGTGTGTATGTATATGTGCGTGGTGTGTGTGTGTGTGTAGTATAGAAGTCACAATTTTGAATTTCATGCTTTCAGGTTTTTGATCTTTTAGGATTTCCACTTTATGCGCTCGAGATTCTGAAATTCAATATTTCAGAATTTCTAGCATGTAAAGTGAATCCAAATATATATTTGGTATGGTAGAATGGATTTCTCCACAATGTTTCACATGGTTGATAAAGGAATCTTGTTTGGATTGTCTGAGGCACTACCATGCATTGCAGAGGTCATCTTAAAATTGTTTACATCTTACCATTCCAGATGTAGTCAGAAACATTTAAATGACAGAAGTTTACTGTAATTTCATTAGGTGGCATTAGTAGGGGGAGAGAGTTGCAATACTGTTCCTATGTTATTGGCTTGCAGCTGTCTTTCTTCTTCACCCAGGAATTTGTGATATCCGTAAATAAGCAGTAGATTTAGAATTCATCAAAAACTGGATAATTGATAAGTCAGCTTAAGTTCAATACATCCTTCTTCTTCTGGCTTTTTCCCAGTAAGGGGTCACCACAGCAGATCACCTGTCTGCTTATGATTGGCAGTGGAGTTTTACAGTGTTTTATTTAGTTTGTCATATTTAGTGTGTCCAATCCACCTACAGCATGTCTTTGGGAGGAAACTGAAGCACCTGGAGGAAACCCACGTGACCACAGAGAGGACATGCATGCTCCGCACAGAAGGCACCCCAGCCGAGGATCAAACTGGAGACTCTCTTAGTGTGAGGCGGCAGCAATAACCACTGAACCACAGTGGCCGCCACTTAAGTTCAATACATCCAACATAGTTATATGACTGCTCATGCGACTATTCATAAATCTTCTGCTGCAGTGTTTCCCCCTGGCATTATTTACACTGGGGACAAACAGAAGTTCTTGTCAGAGATACAGAATTTTGCTGTGGCCTTTGATGATGGTCTTATCCTTTAGGATAAGGTGTTTATTGTTGTTAAGGCCTCTTTTCTCGATATATGGAATATCTCCATCATCAAGCACATTATTCTTCTCCCTGATCTTCCAGTGCTCAATATATCTTGGCTTCCACCAGACTGTCTACTTTAATACTCCATATCTCGGGCTTTTGGACTGAGAGCTTCACTGAATCTAGAGGAAGTAGTTTTTTATTCAGGCATGTCCAAGTGTCAGCTCCCAGAGTTCTCTCCTGTCTATCTGATGAATCTGGGCATCTTGGGGCAATGCAGTAATTGCCTCATGTACACCGACAACCCTCTCCTCCTATCACCCAACACCACAACCTGTGAGAGATGCACTTATCTAGCCAAACTGGAGGTAAAGCTCTCTCCAACCAAGACTGAACATGACAGTCAAGAGGAAAAGGTAAACATTTGCACCACACCGCACTCATCACATAGTCCCACTAAACCTACACAACCAAAATCCACACATAGAAATACAAAAACATTCACAGAGGCTCTCAATGATAATCTGCTCAAGCAACATAGAACTCCAAAGCAGAAATGCAAGCAACTTCTACCCCCCAACACAACCCAAATGACATATAGCCCACAGAGTCAGTGCGCCATCAAACCGCAGCCCATAAGGCAAAACAACATGCCCAACACACTAGTCATAGGTGACTCTATAGTCAGGCACACTGATGCCCCACTCACCAGGCTAAACAAGGAGAAGGTTACTGTCAGCTGTGTGTCAGGTACCAGGATCCATCACATAAACCACACACTCAGGTCACTCCACAACAAGTACAAATATTACTCTGTCATTGTCCATGTCGGTGTGAATGACCTGAGACTTACCTCCCTGGACTACATGAAAAGAGACATGGAAGAGCTTCTACGATCTTGTAGCCCAGGCAGGTATGACCCTAGCCCTGGATAGCATCTTGCCATTGCCCAGAATGATTCCGCAGTACAAGGACAAAATGATTGACTTCAGCAATTGACTAAGCTTCTGGTGTCATTCTAAGGGGATCTAGTATCTGTCTGCCTGGGACGACATGATCGACAGACCACGATGCTTTGCCAGAGATGACCTGCACCTGTCATCCTGGGATTCCGGATACTGGCTAAGGGTCTTGCCACCCTATAGTTCCTTTTTTAGGCAAGGTTTAAATGACAAATTCACCAACATAACAAGAACATGCAAGCAAAAACTGAGGGTAATGCTACTCAATGCTAGAAGTCTAAATCCCAAAATTCACTCACTCAAGGCACTCCTTAAAATGGTGAACATCGATATCTGTGCAGTGACTGAGACCTGGTTCAAGGCTTTAGAGAGCACCCCTGCATTACCAGGCTATAACTCATACCACACTTTTCTTCCATCTAACCTGGACCAGAACACCAATGTGTCCATATTCATTAGGGATATCCACACCTACAGGCTAGTTGCGTAGCATAATGCATCTGATGTTATCCAAGTGCAACTAACTCTGCACAAAACTGCAATCCAAATTGTAGCTTGCTACAGATCCCCCACCTTGCCCCAGGATTCCCACTCCTCTTTTCTTGATATACTGGAAAATATTAGGGTTCACCAAACACTGTAAAAATGGGCAATTTCAACTACCCCATCATTAACTGGGAAAACTACTCATGTACCAACTCCTTCGCTCAACGCTTTATGGAATTCATAAATTCCAGTGCCCTGGATCAACTTATCCACACCTCCACCAGGGGCAACAATATCCTAGACCTAGTCATTACCAACATGAGTGACCAGTGTTCCAAACCTGAAGTCAACTCCTCATTGATCAGATGTGACCATAAGCTAATCACCCTAGATATCCACATCCCACCCCACCAACCATTAAGGAAACCACGGTAAAAAAGTTCTCCAAAGCCAACTTCATGCTTCTTAAGACAGAAGTGGCGAACTTCATAACACCCATGCAGATAGACAATACGGTTATGACTGCTGAATCCTATACAAATGAACTCTATAAGCACTTACATGAGTGCATGGATCATGCTATCCCGAACAAAACCAAGATGCTATCCTCCAAAATAAGGAAGCCAATCTGGTGGTCCCCTGCCATAAACAAACTCTACAATAGAAGGAAGAAACTGTTGTAAAAGAGAGTAAAATCCCATGAGTGGAGGAGCTCCCTGGTCAGCCTCAGTAAGAAGCTAAGATCCCTTATAAGATCCTCCAAAGCTAGTTACAAAAACAAAATTGCAATTGATTTTAAGGGCAACCACAAAGCATTCTATAGCTATGTCAAGAATCTCAATGCCAACACCTAGATCTGCTCTGAGTTACAACACAACGGCACGAAAATTACAGAACCAACTGATATTGCCAACATCCTGGCAGATAGGTTCAGTGCTAACTTTACCCCCCTCTCACCCCGTAAAGGGCTCATATCTATACAGGAAGAATCTATGCAGGTAAAAGCTATACTCTCTAAAAACCAGAAACACAGCATCCATGGGTCCAGACAACATCCCAGGCTGCATTTTACATGAACATCAGAACAAACTGGCTCCCCACCTAAGCATCATGTTCAATCATAGTCTCACATCAGGCTTTGTGCCCACTGAATGGCGCATAGCAACAGTTATCCCACTCCATAAAGGGGGAGCCACCACTGATCCTGGGAACTATCACCCTATTAGCCTGATGAGCCTGGTCTGCAAGGCCATGGAACGTATCATCATGGAACTCATAAACAAAGACATTGGTAACCTCCAAACTATGGATCCCACCCAGTTCGGGTTTGTGAAAGGCAGATCATGCCTTGCGGACCTGATCGACTTCTTTGAGGAAGTCACCAAAGCTGTAGACAAGGGGACGGTGGTTCACACAGCCTATCTTGACCTCGCCAAGGCGTTTGCACCATTCCCCATTCTGGAATTATAGCTAAACTCACTAAACTAGGTATAAATCCCTACATCACAAGATGGGTTGCCAACTGGCTCACTGACAGAAGCCATACTGTAAAATTTGCAAACTCCAAATCTGACTTCAAACCAGTGACAAGTGGAGTACCACAGGGTTCAGTCCTGGGATTTCCCCTGTTTGGTATCTACTTCTCTGAAGTACAGGCTAACACTGAAGGCCTCTAGCTAATGAAATTTTCAGATGACTGCAAACTAGGAGCCATAGTCTATTCCCCAAATGATGTGGACATCCTACAGAAAGGCCTCACTTAGACAGATGCCTGGTGTCAGAGGCATAGCCTCAAGCTCAATGCCAAAATGTGCATTGTCATCCCTTTGGTAAAAACTCTGTACCCATGAACTACCACATGAACAGCAGTCTAGTTAATGCCAGATGTGTGATTAGAGACCTTGGGACCCAGGTGGACAGTAGTCTCTCCTTTGATAATCACATCACCACAGTAATCAGGAAATTTTTCTATGTGGCACACCTCATCACAAAAGGGTTCTCATCCAGGAAAAAAGAGGTAATTGTTCCCCTCTACTCGGCACTCAGACCCATTATAGAGTACAATGCCCCTTTTGGAATGTACCTCACAAGACATCTGCAGCAGCTGGAAAGTCCACAGAAGTACCTCACAAAGAGGATTACTAACCTCAAACAGATTCCCTGCACTGACCATCTCAAAAAAACTCCAGCTTTACTCTGTAGCATATCGCCTATTCCCAGGAGATCTCTGCCTAACATATAAAGCTATGTTAAACCCAGAGCTATTGGACATGCTATACCTAAAGAAATCCCAATCCCTCTGAGCTAAATGCTATAGGGACCTAAACCTTGTCACCACAATGAGCAGGACATGCTGGAGGGATAGATTCCTGTCCCAGAGACTTCCTATACTCTGGAACAAGCGACACATCTATATCAAGCAAAGTTCCTCATTAGCACTCTTCATGAAAAATCTTGATGGATGGATGGGAAATAGGAAATACACCCCGGGGTTCACTTCTGTGGCTCTGCTCAACAGGGGCACAGGAAATTAACTTTCCTGAGTGGCGTAAGCCAGGTAACCTTGTTGGCTAGGCTTACTTGGGCCCCTGGGCTGAAAGCCTAGTTCCTACCTATGAACCTATGAATGCAGTTGGTAGAGAACTATGCAGTCAGCTGCTGACAGGGATATCTCAATTCCACCATATTTTGCTAATTCTGCAAATCCTTTACTGCTTGCCAGTGTGGCATTTATCACTAACAAAGTTCTTGTTCTGATTTGTTTGACCTTTCTTAACCTATGTTTCACTATGCCAAGGAGCTTCTAGCCTGGTACTGGTCATTCTCTGCAGTTCAAATTTTGGACTACATAAGGCACCATGAATCTGTTTCAATTCATCCAAATGAATGTTCTTTTGTGGTTCAAACACCATAACTTTGAAATGCATTATGAGGGTGTCACTGCATGCTTTAAATGATTCCTAAATTCCTATCTCTTTGGCCTCACATATGAGGTGTACTATTAGACAGACATACATACCTGCCTTGCACTATCCTGTTACCTATTTTATTTGTTGCTTATTATTCTCTTTATTATTGTCTGCATTATTGTTATTGTATCAGTTCTTTGGCTATAAGCATTTGATTATAAATTTTGAATTTGAGAGAATAGACTACTATAAGGGATGATACTGTAAGAGGACCACATAGGTTGCTTGTAAAGATTCTCTCAGGAATGTGGCTGATGCCCAGATGACAGATTTATTGAACAGATAACAGTGTATTGCTTCCAGTTCCAAAACAGCAGCACACATGAAGTTTGCATTAAATTATATTATATTATATTTCTGTAACTTAATCTATATCTATCTGTTTATCTAATTACAGATAAAGGCACACACACACACACACACACACACACACACACACACACACACACACACACACACACACACACACGCACTCACGCACACACACACATGCACACACACACACACACACACACACACACACACACACACACACACACACACACACACACACACAAATATAGATATGTTGCAGTATGTAAGGGGACTGTGACAAAATCAGTGACTGGAGTTAGCTTTCTGACTTAAAATTATATTTATAAGCTCCATTGACAGTTACTAAGCATACAATTTGGAAGACCATTGAGGATCCCAAGCCCAGTTTTCCATCTGCCCCACAGCACTGCCTGGTTAGGTAACTACCTCAAGAGTCCCATAGTAGGGACGTAGAAAATAAAGAAATTGAAACCTATCCTACAGACAGATAACAACTTGTAGCCTTACTCCACTGTTCTCACTGCACGACTAGAAAAACTAAACACCTGCTTTGGGAATAAAACTCATAGCTTTCTGATCTTGCACCACATTTTTTTGTCCCTACTGCCTGATTAGACTAACTGTCTAAATATATAGGCATCTTGCATTGGTCATGAATTTAAACTGTAGTTAGCTGCTTAAAAGGCAGCTATGTGCAGCACTAACACTTTGCTAAAAACACAATCATTTTCTTATTTCCTCCGAAAACACTGAATGTGAAAGTAAAATCTCCGTTTGCTGTACAATAAAGGGCTGCCCTCCAAAAATGAAAACACGATATAGTCACCAAAAGTTGTTAGGAATGAAAATCCAAGAAATCCAAAAAAATGCCCAACGCACAGTGGCAGGCTAAAATAATAAATGAGTTTAATATAAATCCACAGGACGACACAACTACATAAATAAAGTGATTGAGCGCGCTTTCATCTTCAGTATATAGACTTCATCAGAATCAAAAGTTTCCACTGAATAAATGCTTTAAATACCAAATGTCAACAGGGATATCATTGGATAATTAATTAATTGTTGTTACACCAGGGAATATTGTGCTAATTAATACATCCACTTTCTGTTCTCCATCATAAAAACTAACCCTTTGTATAGACATGGAATAAAAAAGGAATAAAATTAAATTTAAAAATAACAATAACAATAACCACAGTGTCTAAATTGGTATCAGAGACCATAAAAAATTGTTTCAGTGACCTTTAAAAATGAATAAAATGAAATGTATGAAATCACAAAAGGTCACGAAACCAATATTGACCAAAAAACAACAACAACTGTGCTTTAGAAATTGATGTCAGAAACAATGACTTCCTGAAGAAATATATATTATTATAACTATATGAAATGGTAATGCAATGAGTAAAATTTAATTTAATTTATATTAATTTATAATTAGCTAGCCTACTCTTTATATGAACAAAAAATATAAAAAAAATATAAAAAAATATAAAAAATGCAGAACCACATGAAATATATTGTGCAATATGTTAATATAATAAAACCACTGATATTTAAACATATAAATATATATATATATATATATATAATGTATAATATAAATTAAATATTAAATATTAAATAATTAAATAATTCATGCCTAATGAAATTGTGTTGAATAATGAAAATAAGGATAAAAATAATGTTCCTGTAACATAAGTACACATTAAACCCCCTTGAGAAGTAGCAATAGAGATAAACAATACACATATTGTCTTCATTTGGGGTTATTTGCTAAAAGTTTCAAGGCAGGCTTAATGGAGAGGTGGTCGTTCATACCCATAGGGCCACATGCATCCAACTTCAGTTGCCATATTAGTTCTCTATATTCCAACAGGGATTCCCAATCACCACCCCTGTCACCCTTCTTGACTTCTTCTAGTACCCAGAACTTAATATTGGCATTTTCACATGTGGTAGTGTGCCTAAATAAAGTGTTATTGTCATTCTTCTTACTTATGTCCCTCATATGTTCGTAGATACATTTTCTTAACTGGCGTTCCGTTTTGCCAGGAGCATGGTGATTAAGGATAGCCATAAATCTGGTATTGAAGTACTCAACTGCTTCTTGTAATGGGAGTCATTTCAAGATATTCCAATTACATGCTTTGAGTTCATTTTGGAAGTTGTCAAGGTTAAAGTTCCTGACATTTCTTATAGTTTTGTAGGTGGCCCGGTTGGGAATGTCAGCTTTGAGCCTAATAATATAGGTAAGGCAGTGATCATTTAGATTATCAGGTAATGTACCTGACTTGTACTTTTGGGGGTGACTGTTAATAAGTATCCAATGAAGGATACTGTCTTTGACTCTATTTTTGCTAAATCTGGTGGGGGTGGCAATGATCTGAGTAAACCCGTGGAGGTTTAAATGGGTGAAGGGAGTTTCAGAGGAACAGGTGTTCCAATCAATGTTAAAGTCCCCCAAGACAATGGTTTCCTGGGAATAGTTTGGAGGCCCTTAACATTAACCTGCCCAAGCAACAAGGACCTCTGAAGCCAAAACACAAACAAACACCAGTCACAACCAAAGTGACACATAGCTCACAACACCAGTGTGCCACCCAACAACAGCCCCTAAGGCAAGTCAATGTACCCAACACTTTAGTCATAGTTGACTCTATAATCAGGCACACTGATGTCCCACTCACCAGACTGAACAAGGAGAAAATTACAGTCAGCTGCCTGTCGGGTGCCAGGATCCGCAACATAACGCATGCACTCAAGTCACTTCCCAACAAGTACAAATACAGCTCTGTCATTGTCCATGCTGGAGTGAATGACTTGAGATGTAACTCCCTGAACTACATGCAAAGAGACATGGAATAGCTCTTGGATCATGTGACCCAGACAGGTATATCCCTAGCATCAGTAGCATCCTGCCTTCGCCCAGAATGATACCACAGTATAAGGACAAAATGATTGACTTCAACAATTGGTTAAGCTTCTGGTGTCATTCAAAGGGGATCCAGTATTTCTCTGCCTGGGAAGACATCATCGACAAACCACAATGCTTTGCCAGAGATGGTCTGCACCTGTCACCCCTGGGATTCAGGTTACTGGCTAAAGCTCTTGCCTCCCCTATAGTGCCTTTTTTAGGCAAGGTTCAAAGGATAAAACCACCACCGTAACAGATAGAAGCAGGCAAAATCTGAAGGTAATGCTACTCAATACTAGAAGTCTAAACCTCAAAATGCACTGTCTCGAGGCACTCCTAAAAATAGAGAACATCGATATCTGTGCAGTAACTGAGACCTGGTTCAAGGCTCCAGAGAGCACCTCTGCAATACCAGGCTACAATTCTAACCACACGTTTCGGCCACAAAACCAGGACCGAAACACTAAAGGTGGAGGAGTGTCCATATTCACCAAGGATATTCACACCTCCAGGCTAGTTGCCCAACACAATGCATCTGAAATTATCCAGGTGCAACTAACACTAGGTAAGACTGCAATCCAAATTGTAGCTTGCAACAGATCCCCAACCATGCCTCAAGATTCTCACTACACCTTTCTAAACATCCTGGGAAATATTAAGATACAACCAAACACCCTAATATTGGGTGATTTCAACTACCCTGCCATTAATTGGGGAAACTACTCAGGTACCAACTCCTTTTCCCAATGGTTCTTGGAATTCATAAATTCCAAAGCTCTGGATCAACTAATCCATTGTCCCACCAGGGGCTCCAATATCCTAGACCTGGTCATTACCAACATGGGAGATACATGCTCCATACCAGTGGTCATCCCCTCATTGGTCAGGTCTGACCATAAGCAAATCACCCTTGGCATCCACATCCCACCCCACCCCCCACCCCCAGTAAGGAAACCTCCTTAAAAAACTTCTCCAAAGCCAACTTCAAGCTACTGAAGTCAGAAATGACAAACTTCACAACACCCACACAGACGGGATCTGGAAGTTCAACTGCAGAATCCTACACTAAGGCACTGTACGAGCACATTACTCGTGCATGAATCGTGCCATCCCAAATAGAACCAAGATGCTCTTCTCCAAAAAAGGAAGCCAATCTGGTGGTTCCCTGATATAAACAAACTATACAACAGAAGCAAGAAACTGCTGCAAAAAAGTGGAAAATCCCAGGATGCAAAAAACTCCCTCACCAGCCTCAGTAAGAAGCTGAGAACCCTCATAAAATCCTCAAAAGCTAGTTACGAAAATAAAATTGCTAAAGATTCCAAAGACAACTACAAGGCATTCTATAGTTATGTCAAGAATCTAAATGGCAATGCTCAGATCTCCTCTGAGTTACAACAGAATGGCATTAAATATACTGATCCCAAGGATATTGCCAATATCCTGGCAGATCGATTTAGTGCCAACTTCACCCCCCTCTCACCCCCTAAAGGGCCCATATCAATACCAAAAGATTGCCAAATTCCGATAATCATGGCCACACAGGTAGAAACCGCACTCTCCAAAGCTTGGAATACAGCATCCATGGGACCAGATGACATCCCAGGCTGTATACTACATGAACTACAAAATGAACTGGCACCTCACCTAAGTGTCATGTTTAATCATAGCCTCACCTTAGCCTTCGTTCCCACTGAGTGGCGCACAGCTACAGTTATCCCACTCCACAAGGAAGGATCCACCTTGGATCCCAGGAACTACCATCCCATCAGTCTGACAAGCCTGATTTGCAAGGGCATGGAATGCATTATCATGGAACTTATAAACAAAGACATTGGCAACCTTCAAACACTGGACCCCACCCAGTTTGGGTTTGTGAAGGGCCGATCTTGTCTCCTGAATCTGATTGACTTTTTTGAATCAGTCTCCAGAGCTGTGGATGAGGGTAAGGCAATCCACACAGCCTATCAGGACCTTGCCAAGGCCTTTGACACCATCCCCCACTCTGGAATCATAGATAAACTTATGAAGTTGGGCATAAATCCCTACATCACTCGATGGGTTGCTAACTGGCTTACTGACAGAACCCTGTAAAAGTACTACTGTAAAAGTAGCCGACTCCAAATCCAGCTCCAGACAAGTGACAAGTGGAGTACCTCAGGGTTCAGTCCTGGTACCACTCTTTTTTGGCATCTACTTCTTTGAAGTACAGGCCAACACTAAGGGACTCTGGCTAACAAAGTTTGCAGATGACTGCAAACTGGGAGCCATTATTGAATCCCCAAATGATGTGGATATTCTACAAAAGGGCCTTACAGAAACAGATGCCTGGTGCCAGAGCCATGGGCTCAAGCTTAATGCCAAGACATGTATAGTTATCCCCTTTGGAAAAAAAACACGTACCCATGAATTACCACATAGGTGGCAGGACACTAAACATTGAAAGTGTGATGAGAGACTTAGGGGCACAGGTGGACAGTGGTCTCACTTTTGATAACCACATTGCCACAACAGTCAGGAAATCCTATGTGGCACACCTCATCACTAAGGGATTTTCATCCAGAAAAAAGGAGGTCATTGTCCCACTGTACTCATCCCTCATTAGACCCATTATAAGAGTATAATGCCCCATTTGGTATGTACCTCACAAGACATCTGCAACAGCTGGAAAGGCCACAGAAATACCTCACTAAAAGAATCACAGGCCTAAAGCAGATGCCATATACTGACCGTCTAAAAATACTCCAGCTATACTCTGTGGCATATCGTCTACTCAGAGGCGATCTCTGCTTAACATACAAGGCCATGTCAAACCCTGAGCTGTTGGACATGCTCCACTTAAAGAAATCCCAATCCCTCAGAGCCACATGCTCCAGGGATCTAAACCTTGTCATCACAATGAACAAAACATGCTGGAGGGATAGGTTCCTGACCCAGAGACTCCCCATACTCTGGAATATACTTCCCATACTTATCAAGTAGAGAGCCTCATTGGCCCTCTTCCAAAGGAACCTTGATGATTGGATGGGAGATAGGAAATTCACCCCAGGGATCATGTCAGTCGCCCTGCTAGACAGGGGCCCGGAGAAGTAAATATTGTGGGAAGAAATATCCATGGAATTGTTATGGCTAGGCTTGCATAGGCCCTAGGTCTGATAGCCTAGTACCAACCTATGAACCTATCAATGTAAGATGTTTTCTAGAGTATTATCATTCTTGCTGGGTGGAATATAAATGCAGACAATGTATCTGCATTTATTTTTGTTTATTATTAGTTTGGTGATGAGAATCTCGGCATTGCCAAACTGGGGTGGCTGTTGGATGTCAATTGTTATTGTCAGGGTAGACTTGTATAGTACAGCTACCCTGCCACCTTTCCTGGAGATCCGGTGTGGTCTAAGGATGTTGTACTGTGGGGGGGGGGGTTATTTCGTTATTTATGGTTACTGGTTTTAGCCAGGTATCTGTGAGGCAGAGGATATCAGGAGAGTGAACAGCTAAGAGTCCATGTAGGCTATGGATCTTGTTGTTTAGGCTTCTGATGTTAGGATGACAGACCAGAAATGAGTTTGGGAGTCTATCAATCTGGGTAGTACACATTGGGCTGTTAGATTATGTGCTTGGGTCTACTGTTGTGGATAGGCCAGGGTTGGGGTGGATGTATCCATCCTTCATAAGATTAATTTTTAAGTTGCTTATGAGTCTTAAAAATTTGTTTAGGATTTTTTTCGTAACTTTTGGTTTTTAAGCTAATGCATCATTATTTAGTCAAGTAATGGTAATTGGGGGGAGAGGAATTAGGAGAGGGGGTGGTTATGTGGTGGATAAAATTATTAAATGCTGGGTTGGTGTCTGAGAGTTTGAGTATTATAGGTTTATAGGTTCATAGGTAGGTACTAGGCTATTGGCCCTAGGGCCTATATAAGCCTAGCCAAAAATATACCCTGGCCTTTGCCACCAAAGAAAATTATTTTCCTGTGCCCTTGTTGAGCAGAGCCACAGAAGTGATCCCTGCTGTGAATTTCCAATATCCCATCCAATCATCAAGATTTTTCTTGAAGAGTGCTAATGAGGAGCTCTGCTTGACATAGATAGGTAGTCTGTTCCAGAGTATGGGAAGTCTCTGGGACAGGAATCTATCCCTCCAGCATGTTCTGTTTAGTATGGTAAAAAGGTTTAGGTCCCTAGAGCGTATAGCTCGGAGGGATTGGGATTTATTTAAGTGGAGCATGTCCAACAGCTCTGGGTTTGACATAGCTTTGTATGTTAGGCAGAGATCGCCTCTGAGTATGCGAAATGCGATGGAGTAAAGCTGGAGTTTTTTGAGACGGTCTGCATAGGACATCTGTTTGAGGCCAGTGATCCTCTTTGTGAAGTATTTCTGTGGCCTTTCCAGTTGTTGTAGATGTCTTGTGAGGTACATACCAAAAGGGGTGTTGTACTCTATAATGGGTCTAATGAGTGATGAGTAGAGGGGAACAATGACCTCTTTTTTTCTGGATGAGAAACCTTTTGTGATGAGGTGAGCCACGTAGAAGGATTTCCTGACCAGTGTGGTGATGAGATTATCAAAGGAGAGACTATTGTCCACCTGTGTCCCAAGGTCTCTTATCACATTTTTGGCATTAAGTAGACTACCAGCTATGTGGTAGTTCATGGGTGCAGAGTTTTTACCAAACCGGATGACAATACACTTTTTGGCATTGAGCTTCAGGCCATGGCTTTGACATCAGGTATCTGTGTCAGTGAGGCCCTTTTTTAGTATGTCCACATCGTTAGGAGTTTTGATTATGGCTCCTAGTTTGCAGTCATCTGCAAACTTTGTTAGCCAAAGACCTTCTGTGTTAGCCTGTACTTCAGAGATGTAGATACCAAACAGGAGAGGACCCAGGACTGAACCCTGTGGTACTCCACTTGTCACTGGTCTAAAGTCGGATTTGGAGTCCGCTACTTTCACAGTGCGGGTTCTGTCTGTGAGCCAGTTGGCAAACCATCTTGTGACATACGGATTTATACCTAGTTAAGTGAGCTTATCTATGATTCCAGAGTGGGGGATGGCGTCAAAAGCCTTGGTGAGATTTAGATAAGCTGTGTGAACCACTTTACCCTCATCTATGGCTTTGGTGACTGCTTCAAAGAAGTCAGTCAGGTTTAGGAGACATGTTCTGCCTTTTACAAATCCAAACTGGGTAGGGTCCAGAGTTTGGAAATTACCAGTGTCTTTGTTTATGAGTTCCATGATGATACGTTCCATGGCCTTGCAGACCAGGCTCATCAGGCTAATGGGGCGGTAGTTCCCGGTGTCCGTCGTGACTCCCCCTTTGTGGACTGGGATAACCATCGTGGTGCACCATTCGGTGGGCACAAAGCCTGAGGTGAGGCTATGATTGGCTATGGTACTTAGGTAGGGTGCCAGTTCATTCTGTAGTTCATGTAGAACGCAGCCTGGGATATTGTCAGGTCCCACGGATGCTGTGTTCTTGGCTTTGAAGAGTGTGTTTTTTACCTGTGCAGCCATGATTACATGAACTTTGCATTCTTCTGGTATAGAGATGGGCCCTCTAGGGAGTGAGGGGTGTAAAGTTAGCACTGAACCTATCTGCCAGGATGTTGGCAATATCAGTTGGTTCTGTAGATTTAGTGCCATTGTGCTGTAACTCAGAGCAGATCTGAGTGTTGCCATTGAGATTCTTGACATAGCTATAGAATGCTTTGTGGTTGTCTTTAGAGTCAGTGGCAATTTTGTTTTCGTAACTAGCTTTGGAGGATTTTATGAGGGATCTCAACTTCTTACTGAGGTTGACCAGAGAGTTCCTCCAGTCATGGGATTTTACTCTTTTTTGCAACAGTTTCTTTCTTTTGTTGTAGAGTTTGTTTATGGCAGAGGACCACCAGATTGCCTTTCTTTTTTTGGAGGATAGCATCTTGGTTCTATTAGGGATAGCATGATCCATGCACTCGCGGAAGTGCTTATAAAGTGCATTTGTGTAGGATTCAGCAGTCGTACCTCTATTGTCCATCTGCATGGGTGTCATGAAGTTTGCCACTTCTGTCTTAAGAAGTGTGAAGTTGGCTTTGGAGAAGTTTTTTACAGTGGTTTCCCTAATTGGGGGTGGGGGCAGGATGTGGATGTCTAGGGTGATAAGCTTGTGGTCGGATCTAACCAACGAGAAATTGACCTCTGGTGTGGAACACCGGTTGCCCATGTTGGTAATGACCAGGTCTAGGATATTGCTGCCCTTGGTGGGGGTGTGAATAAGTTGATCCAAGGCATTGGAATTTATGAATTCCAGAAAACGTTGAGCAAAAGAGTTGGTACATGAGTAGTTTTCCCAGTTAATGGTGAGGTAGTTGAAATCACCCATTATTAGGGTGTTGGGTTGTACCCTAATACTTTCCAGTGTATCAAGAAATGAGGAGTGGGGATCCTGGGACATGGTGGGGGGGGTCTGTAGCAAGCTACAATTTGGATTGCGGTCTTGCCCAGAGTCAGTTGCACTTGAATAATCTCAGATGCATTATGCTGTGCAACTAGCCTGGAGGTGTGAATATCCTTAATGAATATGGACACACCTCCACCTTTAGTGCTTTGTTCCGGGTTAGGTGGTCAAAAGGTGTGGTATGAATTATAGCATGGTAATGCAGGGGTGCTCTCTGGAGCTTTGAACTAGGTCTCTGTCACTGCACAGATGTCGATGTTCTCCATTTTAAGGAGTGCTTCAAGTGAGTGCATTTTGAGATTTAGACTTCTAGCATTGAGTAGCATTACCCTCAGATTTTGCTTGCTTGTACCTGTTACGGTGGTGAATTTGTCATTTGAACCCTGCCTAGAAAAGGCACTATAGCTGAGGCAAGAGCCTTAGCCAGTATCCGGAATGCCAAGAGCAATAGGTGCAGGCCATCTCATGGCAAAGCATCGTGGTCTGTTAATCATGTCATCCCAGGCAGACAAATACTGGATCCCCTTAGAATGACACCAGAAGCTTAGCCAATTGTTGAAGTCAATCAATTTGTCCTTGTACTGTGGCATCATTCTGGGTGATGGCAGGATGCTACTCAGGTCTAGGGTCATACCTGCCTGGGCTACAAGATTGGAGAACTCCTCCATGTCTCTTTTCATGTAGTCCAGGGAGGTACGTCTCAGGTCATTCACACCAACATGGACAATGACAATGTCATATTTGTACTTGTGGAGTGACCTGAGTGTGTGCGTTATGTGGCAGATCCTGGCACCTGACAGGCAGCTGACATTAACGTTCTCCTTGTTTAGCCTGGTGAGTGGAACATCAGTGTGCCTGACTATACAGTCACCTATGACTAGAGTATTGGGTACGTTGTTATGCCTTATGGGCTGTGGTTGAGTGGCACACTAAGTTTGTGGGCTATGTGTCATTTGGGTTGTGCTGTGGGGAGTTTGCTTATGTTTCTGCTTTGGAGGTCCTTGATGCTTGGGCAGGTTTTTATTGGATTTCAAGATGTACATATTAATAGGAGCTTCTTTGATAAGGAATGAATAGCAGGGGTGCTAAGGGTAGCAGCATTTGTGTTTTGGCTGTAGTCATAGTAAATTACTAGGGTAGGGTCTGTATTGAGTGTATGTGATGGATAAAAGATTAGAGAGAATATGATAACTATGGGTGGGTTAATATGGACTGTGGGGTAGATAGAGGGTGTATTATTGTGCTAGGAGTTTTTTGGGTTCTAGGACCATGTGTAGTTGGTTAGCTAATTAAGCGAACGTGCCAGTGGTAGTATAAACATAGTACTATGGGGTGGGTAGGATATGGGGGCAGGGTGAGGCACAGAGCGAATGAAGTGAGCAGAGTAGGGCTAAACCAGTAAAGCAGATGCCTAGAGGCAGCATGTGCAGGTATGAGTTACAAGCACACTTTTTTGTTTATTTTTGTATGCCAAATACTCTGTTCCTAGGCCCTGCTCTTAAAAACTACACAGTTCCCTGCCTGCTTCTTAATTTACAATGTAGAGAGCCCATTTTCCAATTCCCTTTTGTAGCACGCTTGTTTCACTTAGTTTATTGAGAAATGCATTGTTTGGAGGTGCACAGCACACTACGATTGTCTGATTGAATAGTAGAAGGCATGCTGCTTTTACCTTAATTGGGGAAGAAAGAAAGCTACAGGAAAGTCTAACCCTTCCAAGCTAATGCTTATCAGCATAAACAGATTACAAACAGGAGATATAGGCTCATTCACCAGTGCTTTTTTGGACCCAGTTTGTTAGGTTTACAGGTGGCAAGGTATTTTAGTGGATATTGACCTATTAAAACAAGTTCTGCTGTGGGGAAAGTCTTCCGTACTTGTTGTTATTCCCAGAATGACCCTATATGCTTTTACAAGCCTTTCAGGGGGAGGTGAGGTAGGAACACCTTTTCAAAACAAGTTCCATGGTAAATCTGATAAATTCCTGAACTTCTTCAATCTACTACCAGCTTTTATTATGTGCATTCTTTCCATACCTGCCTCAGCCACATATATCTTCTGTATTCCTCAAACATGCTGTTTTAAGGTGCTGCCATTCTTCTAAAACAGCACTTATTTCTTATTCCTCCTGAGATACTTGAGCCCAGAGTACTATCTTGAGGTCTATTGCTTTCTCTGCCTTCAACTTCCAGGCCTACATCCTAGCCTCTATTGACCTTAGAGCCTTCTAACCACTGCTTGTAGCTGATTTTAGTGACCAGTGGTTTATGCTGTGAGCTGATTGTTTCACTGGGGATGATTTTGCAATCACTGATTCTAGCAAAATGCCCTTTCCTTACTGCTACAAAGTCTACCTGAGTTGCTTGTTAGACAGACTCATATGTGATCTTGTGATTGTCTCTTCTGATTAAGCATGTGTTAGCCACCAATACCGCATTTGCCAGAAAGAAGTCTAGAATGGCCTCTCCTTTATTCCTGTTGGTCCACTCTTGTAGAACCAGAAAGTTCACATAGTCTGTTTTGTTTGTCCAGATATGAGCATTTTTCCCCATTATCAACACCATCTCATGTTTTCCTGCTTTGTTTAGTACATCCTGCAACCACTGTATGAGTGCACTCTTTTCCATGCTATCACAACTCTGCTGTGGGACACAGGCTGAGATTATGAATGCTGCTCTTTCCTTCCACTAGGAAGTAATTGCCATGAGTTTCTCACTAATTTTGAATATATCCCTCACTGTCTTCTGAAGTCTGTCCCTCACTGCAATTTCTACACCATTTCTAGTGTGTCCTTTCCCTGAGTAGATGACTCTAGATCCTAAGTTAAATGGCTTTGCTGCATTGCTTTTCCATCTTATTTCATAGATACAATGGATATCTAGCCTCCTCATTACCATTATGCCATACACTTCCATGCTGTATCCTATCACTGAGCCTTTATTACATGTAACAATCTTTAGTCCGCGTTTTTCAAACTGATTAGTTTTAAATCCAACTTTTGCTCAATAGAGTTATTCCAGGTAACTCAAGCAACTGAACACGACCTGACCAGTAAAATTTTAACACAGTGTTGCTGGGCTTTATTACAGGCAAACTGGGACCAAAAGAGTCACATAGACCCCCTTCCATAGTTAGCATGGGTCCCCAATATAGGTCAGAGTAAACCAGGTCCTCAAACCACTTATCAGAAATACCGATGCTAATTTTTGGTGAAATTGGTAAACATAGCTGAATCACTCAGACCCAATTTTTATACCATTGAGTGGCTAGCCCTGATATAGAGTGCAATCTGTGATCCATGTTTGCAACATTGTGCACCACAGTATGAGCAACAAGCAGCTTATAAAATGGTCACAGTCAAACATCAGAGGACAGCCAGTCAGTAGGAGACAGGTGACATCTGAAAACAACAGACATACATGTCAGTTACCTTAATCACACTTGAGCTATCATTAGAATTGCTTGTCAGACTGAGACAGAGCAAATTAACAACAGAAATACGCTGTAATACAGTACTGTAGCTATTATTTCTTTCACTGTATCAAAGAGAAACATCACAGGAATATACATCAGAAATTTGCTATTTTGAGAGAATGGGAATGCAGTCTGTGTTTATGTGTGAAAACTATTACTAAAACTGCCTGTACAGACCATGGCAATATGGTGAGCCAAATTCAGGACTGAGGTGGTATGCAAATTCTGAAGGGGAAAACAGCATCCTTGAGCTCAGTCTGTACCAGATTTTCCATCAATAAATGTTGAAGGTTTTATTAAGAATTGAAGAATTGAGTTATCAAGTCCTGTAGATAGGTCTGCATAGACATTTATTTATAATGTCTGCCATATTGAATCATATTTAGCTTCCATTAAGGGTAGGTATGTTGCTTTTTTTAATTTGTAGGAATCAAAAGATATCTAGAATATATATCAGGAGTAAAAGTTCATATATATTTCTCCAGAACAGGGAACATTTTCTTGTCATTGATATGCTATCATCAGAATGTCCTTTGCTGTTCATGTAAAATGGTCAAGACTACTGTGCTGGAAATATGGCCTTAAGAACTCAAACTCGCAGCCCTCAGACTTCAAGCAGCTCTCAAACTGGCATAATCATAGGGCTCTATACTGAATAAGTGAAAGCTTAGAAAAAGCTAACGCTAATTCATCGACCCCTTTTAAGCGAAAGCTTAAAATCTCGAACACCCGGAACAGCGATTTTTTTTTTCCCTGTGAAAAAAATTGCTTTTCCGAGAAACACACACACACAACACAAGCACACCAAAAAAACAGCAATCCACATGCATACACTTAAAATCCTACATCTACCCTACACTAAACTGTACATACACTACTATCTATCCACTTACCTTAACCCAAACCCTAACCCTAAGGTCCATCACTATCACCCACTCACCTGACCCACTCCCTAACCCTAACTCACCTAACCCATGCCCTAACTCTAACGTCCACACAATCGCACACTTACGTGAACCTGACCCGTAACTTTCCACCACAGTGTTGAAAATAGCGAAGCCACAGAAACGGCCAACCAAATTCTTTCTGTAGGAAAATATTTGGTGTTCTGCAGCTTTGCTATTTTCAGCATTCGCTGTTTTGGGGTCGATATTAGAACATTCGCTCTTTTAAAACTTTGGTGTTCTAATATAGACCCTAATTATAGATGAGGGAGATGAGTACACTACATTTCTAGTTACATATCACCTGCATTTATTTTTGTCTTAGAAATTGTGGCTCTTGCCGGAGTTTGTTAATCTTCATAAAACAACTGTGGTTGTTTGGGTTTGAAACTCCTGCCTTAAGGGTTGGTAGGATTCATGTGAATGTTGTGCCCAAATGTCAAAGTATAATTCTGTAAAAGGCATACTATAAGCTGTGAATAGGACATTGACTTATGTTTTATGTTTAAGCCTCAAATTCAGTGTTTTACAAGTATTTCATAATTAGAGCAATTCCTTCAGCCTTGTAAGAATTTTCTACTTGGATGGGTATATAACTTCTTTTCAAGGTAAAGAATATAACACATGTCCAAGAAATGTCTGCATTGAGTTGGTTTTATATCAGCAGTGAAACCAGTATGTCTCTCCATAATAAGTAAGTTTTCTGTCACTGGAATTAGGTTTGCCCACTTCCTCCAAATTTAGACTTGTATTCATTAACATGTAGTAACTGAAAATGCAGTTGTATATGTGTCCATAATTCAGAAATAACCAACTGAATGCATTCTGTGGCTGAATGTTTTGACATTTTTTTTGTCTGAAAAAGCTGCTAGATTTCATATGGTTCCAAAATGTAGTATTATTTTAGCAGGCACAACCATTATGCCTTTATTGTCATTAGGCTGGTCTACTTTTTGTCATTTGTTTCAGCAGAGATATTGTCTTTTATATTAGCACTTGCGTATGACCTCTAAATTAAGCTTCCTTTTGAGCTATATCTTGTATTATATTTGGTACAACCAGTGGTTCTATATTGTCATCATTCTGTTCTATATTTTATCATTTGTTTCAAAACAAACATATATGCATGACATTTGTTTTTACTTAGAAACGCAGTAAATTTCAGAATTGTATTGTTGGTATATTCTTGAGCTAGCAGAACTAAACATAATATTTATTTATTGGAGCCAATGATATTTTCTGTAATTTTAAATATCATAGCCAAAGCACTGATTTTACAAATGCATATAACCACTGACAATTAATTGAAAAAATAACAACTAATGAATTAATTGATTTGGTAACATATGTAGAAAGTAACCTAACTTTCAACTAACGTGTCCATTGTCATAAGAAATTGCTTCTATATTGCAGAGCTTATAAATAGAGGGATTGTGTCTGGATCTAGGGATGCCATAGTCCACCTTTACTCAGCCCTAATTAGGCTGGTCATTGAGTATAATGCCCCCTGTGGCATGTGTTTGTCTAGACACATGCAACAACTGGAACTTCCATAGAGGTACCTTAATGAAAGGATCCAAGGCCTAAAGAATATGTCCTGTATGCACTGACCCAAAGCTCTGTCTCTATACTCTGTATTCTACAGACTGCTAAAAGGTACTGGTGTAGGCCATAAAGGCATCTTCTGGTCCAATACTGATGAATTTATTGTATGGCTTCAGAAATATTTGGTCTAGGGATATAAACCTATTCTGCAATACCAACAGAACAGTGTGGAGGGATAGCTATGTGTCTCACAGGATACCTTTGCTCTGGAACAGACTCCTCATCCATATAAAGCAAAGCTCATCCCTGCCCATATTTAAAACCAACTTGGATCTATGTATGGGAGGGTAGCCTGATGGTTAAGGTGTTTGCCTTACAAATACAAGGTGCAGGGTTTGAGTCTCACAAGAGATAATTGGCTAGGCTTAAAATGGCTCACAAGGGCAGTTAGCTTAGCACTAATCTATGAACATATGGGAAATGGACAATTTACCCCAGGACTGCCCCTTGTACTACTAATGGACAGAGATAGTTCATAAATGCTTTATCCCATGCATGGGTCCCTCAACTTATCTTTGTTATATTCCCAGTTATTCTCATTAAGGTGATATACAGTTGTTGACCATGGAATGGGTAGGGCAAGTCTAGCACCAAATGGGACAGGTTAATTGAAGCACCAGGACAGGTTAATTGAAACACCGATGGGATAGGTTAATTCAAGCACCAAATGGGAGAGGTTAATTCAAGCACCAAAAGGGAACTTAGCTAAACATAAAATGATCAGCAAGTACAGCTAGCCTAATGCTTACTTTTGAACCTAAGAATACATTGTTATTTCCAACAATTTGATGCATAAAACTGCTTATCATGATATCTTGTTCTGGAAATGGAGTATAATCTGGATAAAATATAGAGATGCTGATAATTGTATTTAGCCAGGTTTAGGTTAGAAGGCCCATTATAAAATGTCAAGCTGCACCTCTTGCAAAAAATAGAGATATCATTCTCTTCAAAGTAACAGACATAAAAACTGTCAAAAGCACAAACAGAGAAAAACCTGCACTTTTTTTGTGACTTCAGAAGCAAAAGCCTATGTATTTAATTAAAGCAGACTTGTGCAGCAATAGCATTGTTGCCTCACAGCAAGAGGTTCTCCAGTTCGATCCTCGGCTGGAAAGCCTTCTGTGTGGAGTCTGCACGTCCTGCCTACATTTGTATGGGTTTCCTCCGGGTGCTCCAGTTTCCTCCCACATTTCAAAGACATGCATCTAGAGTGTTTCTCCCCAGGCCTCTGCTGAAAATTGGCTTCATTCCAAGTTAGACTTTCCTGGTAAACAAATGTTAAATAAATAAAATTAAATAAATAAAGAAGTGGGATATTTCTATTGTGCAAAATAAACATGACTTTTCGTTTTACAAAAAAAAAATATAGGTTTACATTGAAAGCCTTGAAACTGCATCAGTCAACCTGCATGTGGTCGAATGGCAGTTTTCAAGTCTGCAGAATGTTGAACCAAAACATTTGAAATACACTGCAGTGAATGGGTTCAGTGCGGAACAGAAATTAGCCCATTTCCTCACTATAGTACTACCTAGGAGTTGGTATATATAATGTGCAGGGGGTATGGGGTGCACAGGGGCAATTAACATACCAATGACTGTAGAGTAATGGTACATTAATGTGCATAGCAGGAGGTGAGTGGCATCACCTCCTGCAATGTCAAATACATGGAACTATGGATGTCGATGTATTAATTTTCATATTGGTTGTTGTTTTGAAATTCCGAATTCAGCATTTCGGGTTGACATTCTGAATGGTCGACTGAAGCGGATTTGGAATTTCAATAGTAAACCAAATATATATATATATATATATATATATATATATATATATATATATATATATATATATATGTATATTAAGCTGCTGCTTTGTCTTTGATGTTAGGAGCACAGGCTCAGGATATTTTATAGGTAAGTGTCTTAGTATTATTTTCTAAATAGTTCATAGAATTACACCTAAAACAGCCATTTATATGTAAGGGCCATAAAGAACAAAAACAGTCAAATAGTCAGACTTTTTGAAAACGGTTAGAAGTAATGGTGTTAATGCATTTCATGAGCAGAAGATTTTTTTTTAGAACTGCATTGGTGTGAATGTAGAATCTACCACAGGTATGCATACTTTATTCCTTTTACAATATTAAATACAGAAAAATTCATATATGTTAATTAATGCATTAAATAAAGGTTCAGAGTTGCAGTATAGCTGCCAAGTATGCCTTCATATTACCATAGATAAACAGATTTTAATGAGAAACATGAGTTTGCACACTGAACTTTTATAATTTGACCATTAATAATGTTACCTAACTATTATCATCTCAGCTGAACAAGGTGAATATAAGCATTGATAAGTATCATTGAGTATATGCAAAATCGCTGCTTACTTTAGTATTGTGATATAAATGTGTAGGCTATATAACACTTATTCCCATTTTTTTTTTATTTTAACAGGTGAATAAATATTTAGTCAGGCAGACATATATATGAAAACAAAGATGAGGCAGTGGCTTGCAGAGAATGGAAACTCATGCTAAACTACATTACAAAAGGGCAGAAGTGCTGTTGGGTTACTTTGTTCCTTGTAATACTCTCCACACTTATTGAGATACTGCAGAATTTCTCAGCTACTTGCATCATGGCAGACTATTGTACATCTTGATTTACTACAAATGCATTTGATTCAAATCAGCTAGATCATGGGAATAAATCAATTCAAACTGGGTCCACATGGCAGTCTGTAAAGCTTGTCTTATTCTGACAGCAATCAAACCTGAGGTTCCATGGGTCAGATTATTTTTGGAGTTGTTTATTTCTTCTCGTGCTATGCAATTTTATTATATAAATCTCATCTGCAGAGGCTTTTACCTCCCGGATTACCACTTACATTAAAAGCTAATAAAATTTTTCTCACTAGAATATGGAAAGCAAGACTGAGTAAAGAGACGCAGGGACTGCTGAATATATTTTAATTCCTTCTCTGTTCACACACCCCAGATCCTTTTCATTTTGTGTGCTATACATGTAGGTTACTTTGCTTTGCAAATCATAAAAAGCTTATTGCATTACAGCCAGATTATGCATTTAGATAGCTTGTTTAAGAAGGACAGCTAAATCAGATATATTATCACTGGTGCATTGAATGCTAAGGATGGCTCTGCTAAAATTTCAGAGCACACCCTGGCTTTGCAGTCAGTTGCATGCATTATTTACTATACTTTAGTAATGTTCATTTTAATTCTTCACATTGTTAATTCATACATTGTTTTCAGCTACTAGATATTCTTCATTCATGTCTCATCTGCTCAAGGTCACCTTTATATGCCATTAATGGAGTGCTCTGGGATGTTTCCCAGGCTTTTAAAAAAAGCTGACAAGGACTTAAGAGTTTAAGCATTCCTTTTGCTTTGTTCAGAAGGAATTTAAATTTAAAAGGTTGTTCCTTTTGGCATATGTACATCAGCTGCCTTTATACTGTACATTAGACCAAATGATAGAATTCTTCTACAGTTATCTGAAAAAATGAAAAATCATTTATTTTACAGAGTGATCTTTGGACATAAAACAGTTCCAAAAGTGTATAATTTGAAATACATAGAAAAGTATGCAATACAAAGAGAATCTCATTTGAAAGAGTCATGCAATTAATGATGCATGTTTTTTTACCTGAAATCCCAGATAAAACATGTCTAGTTCTATGCTGGAACTGAGTTACATTGGATTTAAAGTAAGCTGTCTGCATTTGCAGAAATATATATCTATATATATATATATATATATATATATATATATATATATATATCAGGACAGATGGATATGTTTGCTGTATGCCAGCAGTGGCAGATCCATCCTATCCAATATTTGTTACCATGTCATCACAATACAGGAACTGTAATAGGTTTTTTTACTCTAGAGAGCATCTGCCTCCTAAGTAATTCCCTTTGGTGTAGCTGCTAATCCATTTGCTGTGTCCTAATTATACTGGTGTGTGTCAACATATTTTGGGAATGTTGTGTGAACCAGTAGTGTATACTGGGACTTGGAGATTATTATTATTAATAACAGTTATCTGTTCTGCCCCTGGTATGACCTCCTTCCCATAAATTTCCATTCAGAAATATTTAACACAGTGACATTTTACTGTCTTGTACTGACTGACACTTTTTTCCAAGTTATAAAAGGTGAAAGACAGGCTCAGGTGGTTATTATTTATTTTTTGTCTGCATGGAAACACACATTCAAAGGTTCCAGTATTTCTTCATCAAGTTTTATTTTTATGTTTTGCTTTTAGATATCCAAAATCACATGCTGAATTTGTTATGGTTTAATATATATCATCAAAGACTTCATGAAAATGGATTTTTTTCTGTGAACTAGATCACTTTTGAGAAATCCCCATTTCAGTTACCTCGTGGTAGGCTATATAAGATTAATTGTTTTATTCCATCTCCTGTAATATTTCTTCTCTGTGCATTTCATCCATAAAGCAGCCTAAAGCTAGACATTATTATGTTCAGCAATGTATTACATGGGGACATTTATGGTGAGTCATAATTCCCTATATGTGTGTGTGTGTATGTGTGTGTGTGTGTGTGTGTGTGTGTGTGTGTGTGTGTGTGTGTGTGTGTCTATGTATGTATGTATGTGTGTTTGTGTCTATGTATGTATGTATGTGTGTGCGCCTGTGTGTGTGTGTGTATTACATGGGGACATTTATGGTGAGTCATAATTCCCCATGTGTGTTTGTGTGTGTGTGTGTGTGTGTGTGTGTGTGTGTGTGTGTGTGTGTGTGTGTGTGTGTGTGTGTGTGTGTGTGTGTGTGTGTGTGTGTGTGCGCGCGTGTGTGTGTGTGTGTGTGTGTGTGTGTGTGTGTGTGTGTGTGTGTGTGTGTGTGTGTGTGTGTGTGTGTGTGTGTGTGTGTGTGTGTGTGTGTAAGTGTGTGTGTAATATAAAATTATATTTGTTGTCTGGGCATGTTCAAGCAGGACAAATTTTCTGCAGATTTTCTGGACAAATAATAGAATATCAGAAGACATTACCCTTTCATAGTAAGCCCAGCCACAAGTATGATCGATTAAAATCTATAAGAAATAGCATGCTATATATTCATGATAGCAATTTAGTAAAATACTGTATACTGAATAATCAAATGTGAGACTGTATACAGAATTATCTGAGACAGTAAACAAGATTTGCACACAATATTTCCGGAAGCTTTTGGTGATAACATAACTTATAATTAGTGTGTCATACAGTGTTGTCCTTGTGCCTGGAAGTGTAACACTATGAGCATTCTACTGCTATTGCTTAATGCATACAATTCTGTAGGCTGTGAGCAGACTGCAATATAGGAAGCAGACATAAATAAATGTATACTTATTCATCAGACTACCCTACCTGTTCTGTTTACCCTCACTCCACTTGGGGTCACGCTGCTCCCCTACCCCATCCCCAAATCCCATGCACCCCCACTATCTCTAATTTTAAACTTATCTACAAAACACACCCCCTTTACTACTCATCCAGTCACATCAGTCTTACACATAATTGAGAAATCCACAAAAATTGCCAAAAGGGCCAAACAGTCACCAGTATACGAAACAATGGACCCCAGAAGGTGCACAATAAAGCTTTCAGACAGTCCGGTTTTACCAAGTATTCACTCCACAATAACATAAATAAAGCTCAGTCTAACAGATACATTTTCATTTCAAAACTTCATCAGATGTGGGCTGGTCTTAATACAATTCCCACAGACCGGTACCCCAGGATAACCATCTTACAAGATTTTGGCTGCGGCATCATTCACCACCACATTAAACTCCAACACCAAGAACAAATACAAATTTTAATAGTCGTTGTTATAAATTAAAATTTGTATTTGTTCTTGGTGTTGGAGTTTGATGTGGCGGTGAATGATGCAGCAGCCAGAATCTCATAAGATGGCTCTTCTGGGGTACCGGTCTGTGGGAATTGTATTGAGACCAGCCCACATCTGATGAAGTTTTAAAACAAAAACATATCTGTTAGATTGAGCATTATCTATGTTATTGTGGAGTGAATACTCAGAATAAATTGTGTAAAACCGGACTGTCTGAAAGCTTTGTAGTGCACCTTCTGGGGTCCATTTTTTCACTTACACATAATTGTGAATTAGCCATATACTATAACAGAGACTGCTTTTCTTAACTTCATTACACCCCAATAGTTACTCCTATACCATTCATCAACCCAACACTTAACTCCAAATTAAATGCAAACATAATGTTGCTCCAAAACTTTGTGCTATTTTTTTCTGCTAATTACCTCTTACCTTTCTATTTGTTATCAAACGCAACATGTTATAACTATATACCCCCCACTAACCCACTCAACACCACACCCCATACTTCTTTAAACAACAGCATCATATCTCCATACCTTTAGAACAGTTCCAATACAGAACTCTTCATATTTAAACATACACACTCACAGTTAACTCCAAATGTACTGCATAAATATGTTAAATTAGTTACCAAACTCACACACCTATTTCTATTAAATTCTACCCTGATCAAACTAAGTAGTGACATACATCCTAATCCAGGACATCAACCCCTTATTCAAACCCTTCACACTCCAAACAATCCTTATTCCCCAAACATTACTAATATCCCACGAGGTAGTTCCAATCTCCTAATATTAAACGTGAACCTAAGAAACATCCTAAATAAAACTCTTGAATTTCATGCAACTGTAACCCAATACTCTCCCAAATTAGCAGTCCTAACAGAATATGCCTAAAACACCACATACAGGATAGTGAAATGCTAACTCATGGTTATAACATCCATAGACAAGACAGGACTCATAAATGAGGCAACAGCATAGCTGTAATATATAAAAATACTATCAAACTAGAAAGACTTCAAATCAACCACCCATACCTCTTGAATTCAGAAATTCTAATCACCCACTTTCAAATAAATGCCAACAAACACATCATTGTAATAGCTATTTATATACCCCCCAGGTAACATCCCAGACATTATTGAAGACCTTTTTTGTTGGTGTGCCTCATCTTTAGTCAAGAAACAATAATAATGGGGGATTTCAATGGACTAGTACACCTACTAGTCTGACAGTCTCCTATTTTATTAACCTCCATGACTTCTGTCAAATTATACAATCCCCTACCAGGTTTGACAAACTTAGCAAAAAAGGAATTACTCCTAGATTGGACACTTACAAACAAACCCTCTCTCTGTCACCAATCTGGCAGTTTCCCTGACAGTCAAAGTGATAACCTATCCACTTACCTTCTTAGGCACCACATTTGCCCCGCTAAAAATATAATTTACAAGCTTGCCCACAATAAAAAATATTTCTTCCCTGAAATCTTCAAATCACTCCTGCAACAGTGTGACTGGTCCCCTTTAAAATATATGCACCTTGACTCGGCTGTACAGTATTTCAATCACAGATTCCTCAGTATCCAAAACAACCTAGTTCCCCTTAGAAAGACCCATTCTAACTCCAAGCACATACCATGGCTTACCAGTGACACAAGCAGCTCCTCAAACAGAGAGACAGAGACTGGTCGCTATACCACAAGAACAAAAATCTAGTCTCCCTTCTTACCTACCATCAGTTATCCAACCTTGCCAAAAAAAACAAATCAGGCATGACAAGAAGCTATACTATATAACAATGCAACAAAAACACCAAAACCATCAAACAACTACTAAAGCCTGGACAGATCACAACCCCAGCTCCAGTCACAACAAATTCCACAGATAGCATTGCCTCACAATTTAATTCTCACTTTATCAACTCTATACTCTCCCTAGTAAAAAACAACAGCAGCATCCCCCTATCTATTCCTAATGAATTAGACAGAACCCACAATTCCTTTTCAATCAAACCAATTCAAACAAATACCATCAAAAAATCTTTCCAAATTTAAGTCGTCATCCCTCGCAGGTGACCAAACTCCCCAGTGAATTTCTAAAGCTAGCAGCAAGTGCCATCTCCTACCCTATATCTCTCCTAATAAGCCATTCCATTGTGAGCAGTATATCCCCAAACTTTAGAAAGTCTCTTATATCATCTCTCTTCACAAAGGTGGCTCCAGTTCTCAAACTACAGACCAATTGTCCTCCTCCCTCCCATAGCCAAGATTCTTGAAAAATGTATTCACAGACAACTCCTCGACTATGTACTAAGCAATAATCTTCTATCTGCATCTCAACATGGCTTCAGACCTAAACACAGTACAACCACTTCCCTTGTTTTTACAAACTCAAGCAACCAGCTTAAAAATGCCAACCAGCTCATCTCTTCTATTTTTTCTTGATATGTCTAAGTCCTTTGATACAGTATCCCATTAAATGCTCCTAAATGAGCTATCTTCCTTAAACCTAATGCAGCCAGCCCTCTTCTGGTTTCTCAGCTACTTAATTGACCCCCAACAGGCAGTTAAGTGGCAAAATGAACTTTCCATCCTATTACTGGTCTCAATAGGAGTACCCCAAGGTTCAGTTCTCGGTCCATTGCTCTTCATCATATTCACCAACAGGCTCAGTACACCCACCCAGCATGAAACCATCATTCAGTATGCAGACCACTCCTCCCTCATATGTTCAGCTCCCTCCCTACCAGAACTCCTGCAAACAACCCAACAATCTTTCCAAGACATTGAAAAATATCTCTCAGACTCTCATCTCATACTCAGTCCAAATAAAACAAAGCATATTCTCTTTAATAATAGCAAAGTTTCTGATGACCCTTCCCCCTTCACTATCTACTTAGTCAATAAAACTAAAATTGAACCTTTGCAGCACACCAAACTCCTTTGAGTCATTATTGACAGCAACTTTAAATTTAACAAACACCTTGCTCTATCAGAAAGGTCCACATTAAGCTAGGCTCACTATACAGAATCAAGCCATACCAAACCAAGGCCACTAGACATTCCATAGCTGGGGCTCATCTAATCTCTATCCATCTGTATGCCTCACCAATATTCACTAATCTCAGAAAATCAGATTCAAACAAACTGGAGTCCTGCTATAACAAAATTGCAATATTTGCTACTAACCTTCCTTCTGGATCACATCTCTGCCTAGCACTTAATAAACTAAACTGGATTAAACTACCCAATCTCCTATCCTTCAACAAACTAACTTTCATTCATTCTATCTTCAATCATCCAGACAATTGTCAAACACTCAAGAGTTAGTGCATCCCTACTCAAATGGCAGGTCACTAAGATTCTCCAACAAACTACTACTCAAAGTAACTAAATCTAATAATTGTTATGGTAACGCTATTTTTCCACCAAATATCTAAGTCCTGGAATTCCATGTCTCAGACAATACTAAATACTAGCAGCACATCCAAATTTAAACTACTGCTTAAGGAACACCTAACCAAAAACTGGCTTTGCTCCTGCACTAATCCAGGCTGATCCTTCCGTCTTTCCTTGTTCTTGCAACCAAAATATCTCTTCCCTTTCTAAATTCTAACATCAAGTCTATCCCTTCTCTCAAGGAATTCCAATTTCTCTCTGGCTATCTCAAGCTCACTACTGCTCCTGTTTTTATCTACCTACCTCAGGCTTCCTACAGTTTCATCATGTTCCCTCCTTCTTGTACCTCACCTCAGTATCGCCTTAGCTATCACTGAATAGAACAAGTAACACTAGCATAGCAACAATCAGCCATATTCTTGTTCATATACCATATCTCATAAATATTTACGACCAAAACCATGATATTGATTTACTGATTAGTCATTTCTCTATGATGGCACGTGCTATTTCATGCTAGTTATTTGTTAGCTTTCTTTTTTTTCACTTTATATTTCTCTCTCAATTTTTATTGTTTATGTATAAACTATTTACTACCTGTATTTATCAAAGTTATATATTCTTGATTGTTATCAATTTCTTGTATTATTTTCAATGTATTTTTGTAATGGAGCATTTCTCCCTGGGCTGCTATTGAAAATGGGCCACTGGCTCAGTTGGACATCCTGTTAAACAAATGTAAAATAAATTAAATAAATAAAAATAAATAATAGTGTTAGTGCTGTTCCTTCCTAGAGCTCAGTTATGTAAAGGTGATGCATGGCCATTTGCTAGAGCTGCAAGTGTAAAACTGACCAAGATCATCAGGTTATCTAAGCACACCAAAGCAAAGCTTATGTTTGTGCTACAAATATAGTTCACCTCAACCTGTAAATGCAGTTTGAGTGCAGACATGAAGGCAAGTCTGTTGCAGAGTTTCTTAACAGTGACAATCTCCAAATTTATATTTGTTTTAACATAGCTATAAAAGAGAATTTGGCATTTTATGCAACACACCCATTGATGCCTTGTACTGTTTGTAAGTTACTGTGATCACTCAGTGGCAGTTTACATCTGTATCTGACATTGATTTTTAGGGAAGAAGTTAGAAAGTAGGTTGATACATCCATAAACATGCTTTTGCCAGCTTTGTGTGCTGCAGCAAAGTGGTCTTAATGACAGCATAGAATGTTTAAATGTAGCTGGTTAATTTAGAAAGCTGATGCTTTAGAGGTTGCCATCAAGCTAGTAATAACATATAAGACTATAGCTACCTTAAAAAAGTATCTCACTTTCAAAGCTATCAATATCGCCTCCAAATAATGTAAATTGTTGTATATGAAACATTTAAAAAAGAAGGTCTCATTTTCTTTCTGCATTGTTGAATAAGATGACAGCGTATGAAGGAAATGGGGATTCTGTTGAATCTGATATTGCAAAGAATGTTGCGAATTAAAACTTTATAGTGAACAATGAGATTGACAGCTCTCCAGAAGAGTAAAATGATGGACAGTATGGAGGAAATTGATGCTCTTAGTAACAGATACAATCTTGGGGTGTCTGAGGAAGCCAATGAAAGTCAGTTGTAATAAATGAAGGTAACAAGGATCAGTTGTAAAAGTATGTATAAAAGGAGTATGAGAAAAAGATGGAAAGTATAACACAAAGGGAAAGGAATCATTTGTTTTTCCATTTTGTTTATGTGGCTGGTGATGTTCATAGACTTTTTTTTTAATGTCTTAATGATTCCTTGTAACACTTCTTATATCTAGTAATGCAAACAAGAAAACAGTTTTGAGAAAATGTGGGGAGTAGTGTAATTTGTTCTTTAGGATTAGACACATGTTCAGGGCCAATTGTAACACATGAGAGCAGAGAAGTTAAGTGCTGAATGTAAAAATAGCAAGGACAGGTAAAGGGAAAGTTTGTGATGCATGGATAAAAGGAAATATGGTTAGAGTTAGAATTGTTTATGCTTAACACTAATGAAAATGTTCTATTTTTCTGAAAAAAAATAAATCAGTTGAAATTAGAAGTGAAATTTACACTGATGGGAGATTTTAATTGCAGTGTTATGAAGGGGAATGGGAACATTTCACAAGATAATACATTTTGTAAATACGTTTTGAACGTCTGTGATTTTCAAGTGGGATAAAGAAGATATTTTACATGATGGGTGATCGTAGGGATGTGCGATGAAAACAGAGAGACTGGATGGAGGAAAGGGGCTATGGTATCTTGGTAAAGGACTGTGAGTTTGATAAAAATGATGCTTTATATTTTCAAAATGAAAAAGAAACATGAAAGAATAAAGAAAGGATTAAACAAGTGATGAAAAGCAGAGTTATGCTAAAGGGAAAGAACAAAGAAGAGGTTATGGTTTAATTAGAGAAGTCTGTTAACAGAAAGGAAACATAGATTCTTTTATACAGTAGAGAATGTGGGACATTTTAAACAGCATAC